>NW_010333938.1:0-6554 GCF_000700745.2 Antrostomus carolinensis
CCCTTCCAACCCAAACCATCCTATGCTTCTACATTTCTTTAAATAAGGAGAACAGCACATCTGTGATATTGGAGGGGAACAGCTAAAGGACTCCACGGAGGAAGTTGCCCAAGTACCCAGCAAGGCTCATGTGCAACTCACCTCTGGCGTAGGGGACATAAATATTCAGTGGCATCTGAAGAACTTGCAGGGGAGGGACACGCAAGGAGCAGAGCTCTTCACTTCCCACCCATGCAAAACCTCACGTGGTTCCACCAGAGCAGGAAGTGTCTCTTGAATGATTATAACGACCCATAAATTAAAAGTGAGTTGTCAGCGCTGAGCAGAAGGCCTGTGAGACACATGGGAGTCCTTCATGCATCTTCCTCAGCTGATGTCATGCATCCAGTTTTGGAGATGGTGACGTAAAAGGGATGGGGACAGATTGGTGAGCGGTCAGGGGACAGCACTAGGGATAAGTAGATGCAGAAAAAAAACAGCTATACAGAAGAAGAGGATAAAAACATCTGCTCCAAGTAGGACCAGGGAACGATGTGCTTAAATTAAAACCAATGAACATCAACGTTCAACAGCAGAAAAGCTTTGGTAGCAGCGAGGAGCAGTGAGCACTAGGACAGATGGTCTAGGGGAGCCCACAACTCCTCAACATCGAGGTGTTTTTAAAGAACAGGGGGACAAGAGATGGTTACAAAAAGCTTGACTATCTCTTGTCAGAGGGATCTCTCCACATCCCTTCTAGACCTGCTGCCTAAGGTTGGGGTGGTTAGATAGCCATTCACCCAGGACCGTAAGTGCAAAGTTGAAAAACTCAAAAAGTGAGGTGGTGCAGCAGTATTTTGTTGTCTGCCACTTGAAAGCACCTCGAGAGTGATGTTCATCCAGCTCAAAACAGGCTCAAAGCACCAAAACCATAAAAACTTACAAGTAGCCTCCAAAAGACACCAAGCTCTTTTTTTTTTTTTTTCCATTTTAAAGAAACATGAAAACACAACTGAAACACAGAATTGTAGAATTGTTTGGTTGGAAAAGACCTTTGAGATCATTGAGTCCAACTACACCTGTCCACTACTAAATCAGATCTCTGAGCACCTCATCTACCCACCTTTTAAATCTCTCCAGGGATGGGGACTCCACCACTGCCCTGGACAACCCCTTCCAATGCCTCACAACCCTTGCAGCAAAGAAATTCTTCCTCACATCCCATCTCAACTGCCCTTGGTGCAGCTTCAGGCCATTTCCTCTTGTCCTCTCACTTGGTCCTTGGTTGAACAGACCCACCCCCACCTCCACCCTCCTCCAAGGGACTTGGACAGAGACACAAGGTCTCCCCTCAGCCTCCTTTGCTCCAGCCTCAACAAGCCCAGTTCCCTCAGCCATCAACTCATCATTGTGCTCCAGACCCTTCCCCAGCTCCGTTGCCCTTCTCTGGACACGTTCCAGTGCCTCAATGTCATTCTTGTAGTGACATCCTCTTTATGTACACAACAAGGTGTCTACCAGTTACCTGATGCAGTGCAAAAGGTGACTATTGAAGGAAAACCCGAGTATTTTGCCCAACCAGGAGTCTTGAACAGAGTGAGGCAGGTGGAGAAGCTTGGTAATGTCAAGGGTGTGGAAACTTCTTTTCACATAGAATTATAGAATTGTTTAGGTTGGAAAAGACCTTTCAGATCAACAAGTCCAACTGTTAACCTACCATAGATCATAGAATGGTTTGGGTTGGAAGGGACCTTAAAGATCACATGCAAACCTAAAGAAAAGCAACAAATATTTGTACTGTGTGTCACAGGTGTATAAAGATATGGAGACTTTGGGTCCCATCTCCTGCTGAGGAAGCCCTACAAGGTGGACCTGAGGCTCAAGGGGTGGATGCAGGAGCATGGTGAAGACACATTCTTAGTTTGCCCAGAGTGTTCCCACCATTGTGTATCCAGCTAGCAGTAAGGGGTGGTTTCACAAGGTTTTGCTGGCCAAGCGATCATTGGAAGTATGGACCATTATGGGAAACCACCATAGACCTGAGCATCCCAACCTGACCGCAGAGATCTCGCTACTCACCTGCATCAGCAACACACACCCCACAGCACTCAAAATAATGGGGAAAATTCTTATTTAAAAATCAGTTCCCAGGAACACTTCACCCCAAACCTCAGCGCTCTCCTACAGCACCGACAAGGATCCAAAATACAGCACGAAACCAGGTTTTCATCTATGGATTTTAAACAAAAATCCTTTAAAAATCCTTTGCTAATCCTTTAAAAAACATTTCTTTTGCATCTCGGTGATCCATCACACCAAGCTGTGGTTTGGACAACATCACATTAGCATCTTACATCACAGAATCACAGAATGGTGGGGTTAGAAGGCACCTCAGGAGATCATCCAGTCCAACCCCCCTGCCAAAGCAGGTTCCCTACTCCAGGTTGCACAGGAAAGTGTCCAGGTGGGTTTGGAACATCTCCAGAGATGGAGACTCCAATAGAGTCCATATATCCATTGAGCTAACGAGAATGGAGATATGTAGATGGATAAAATAAGTTATAAAAGTTTTGTGCTGAAAAGTCACTGCTTTTTATATATTGTAAAATATTCTGTAAAACTAAAACAGGATTTCAGTGACTTGATCCAAGCCCCATAAACTTCAGTTGAGGGCTCTCATGATAAACTGAATCATAGAATCAGAGAATTCCAGACTGGTTTGGGTTGGAAGGGACCTCAAAGCTCATCCAGTTCCAACCCCCCTGCCAGCAGCAGGGACACCTTCCACTAGACCAGGTTGCTCAAAGCCTCATCCAACCTGGCCTTCAACACTTCCAGGGAGGGGGCATCTACAACTTCCTTGGGCAACCTGTTCCAGTGTCTGACCACCCTCACAGTGAAGAACTCCTAATATCTCATCTAAACCTAACAGGCAGTTCAACGAGGCAGAGAGTCGGTTGCTTAGTTTTTTTCCTTTCTTCTTTTTTCCACTGACACATTAGATGGCATTTTTGCCTTCTTCTTCCTCTTTTCTTTTTATCTTTTTTCCTTTTTTCTTTTTTTCCTTTTTACACTGACACATCATGGTACTTTTTTTTTTGCTTTTTTTTTTTCCTTTTCTCTTTTTCCACTGACAGGTTATGCTGCATTTTTTCCTCCTTTTCCTTTCTTTTTCATTTTTTACCCTCTTTTCCTTTTTCATTGCCACATTATGCTGCATTTTCCCCTTCTTTTTCCTCTTTTCTTTTCCCCTCTTTTCCCTCTTTTCTTTTTCCTTTTTCCTTTTTTCACTGCCACATTATGCTGTTTTTTCCTTTTTTCTTCTTTATTTTCCTTTTTTCCTTTTTCCTTGTCTCTTTTTTCTCTTTTTCCCTTCTCTCTTTTCTCCTTTCTTTTTCCCTTCTTTTTTCCTTTTTCTTTTTTCCCTTCTTTTTTCCCCCTTCTTTTTCGTTTTCCCTTCATTCTTTTTTCCTTTCTTTTTCTTTTTCCTTTTATTTTTTCTTTCTTTTTCTTTTTCCCTTCATTCTTTTTTCCTTTCTTTTTCTTTTTCCTTTTATTTTTTCTTTCTTGTTCTTTTTCCCTTCTTTTTCTTTTTTCCTTTCTTTTTCTTTTTTCCATTCTTTTTTTCCTTGTTCTTTTTCCCCTTCTTTCTTTTTCCTTTCTTTCTTTTTTCCTTTCTTTCTTTTTTCCTTTCTTGTTCTTTTTTCTTTTATTTTTTCCTTTCTTTTTCTTTTTTCCCTTCATTCTTTTTTTTTTTTCCCTCTTCTTTCCTATTTCTTTTTCCTTTTTTTTTTTTTTCCCCTTTTTTCCCCTTTTTTCTAGGGAAGAGAGATGGAACAGCACGAGGTGATCCCTACAGCCAAGGTTATTAACACAGACCAGGAGCAATTCCCATCACTGCACCTTAATGACTTTACAGCTTGTTGACACCGATAGGTGTGAGCCCTTCTCACACTTGACCTTCTCCTTTCCATCAGTTTTTTGGGCTTCACTCACCCCTTTGCAATCCTGTGGTGGGTGTACGAGGCTCTGGGACACCTGAAATGTGTTTTGGGTGGCTTGTTGTCTGTAAAACATTGTTTTTTGGGGGGGGGAAAATGATTTACATTTAGTAACACAGAGGGTTGTTAATATTGTAGCATTTGGGAGATGAACACACCTGAAGCCAAACTTTTATATCGTCTAAACAGCTGTAATGCTCCAAAATCATAAATCATAAAAAATGGGATAAAAACAATACACATCCATAATAATAACTAAAAAAAATCAGCTGTACTCAATTACACCATCAACTCCATCAAGGAAGTTGACATGGTAGAGCAGGAGCATGTCAAATTAACCCTTTCACAGCTGATCAGCTTGGCCATCACCATGCCTAGTGTCATCATCATCTTCGATTTTTCAGGTTTAACTTGTCTTCTGAATTTTCAAGGTGCTATAGAGAGTAATAGAAAAGTGGTAAATACTCTTCTTGGAAACGGTAGGAGATTTAATGTTGACTCAAAGCTTCACCATAAACTCTAAAACTAAACAAGTGGTGGCTGATAAATGCGCCGATGAATCTCCAAGCTGGTACTTCGCAGCAGTAAACCCGCTGCCATCCATCCCTTCTAAAATGAAACACATCATAAGGTTGGGCTTTCCACCAGGTTTCCTGGTGTTTCATGTCCTCTCTCCCTAAGGCAGAGGGTCTCAAACTCTTTTTGACCTGCTGAGCTTTCCAAATTCAGCAGAATGTAGACTCCTGAAAAATTCATATGATCATAAAATCATAGAATGGTTTGGGTTGGAAGGGACCTTCAAGCTCATCCAGTTCCAACCCCCCTGCCAGCAGCAGGGACACCTTCCACTAGACCACGTTGCTCAAAGCCTCATCCAGCCTGGCCGAGAACACTTCCAGGGAGGAGCAGCCACAGCTTCTCTGGCCAACCTGGCACACTGTCTCACTAATTCATTGAGGCTTACTAGTAAGAGGCTTATCTATCTGAGTTACCTTTTCCAGACCCCTCAAAAGTAATTGAGAGACATAAACCCACCACTTCAGCCTACAAAATATGCAAGACCAGCCTTCAAGCAAACCAAACTCCTTGACCCAGAATCTGCTTGCTCATGCTGGTGGGAAATCAGACTTGGGAGCAAACCAAAACAGAGCAGGAACATTGCTGGGTACTGAGACGGTGCAGTTCAACCAAAAAAATTAAAAGCATTCCCAAGTGGTGCATTTTTGAGGCTTGCAAGGTGTCCTTTCTTGTTTTCAGGTGGAAACAAAGATGGGGATGTGGCTGAAGATCTCACCCACTTATAGGAATCACCAGAAATCTGATAACCGGCTCCTGCCTTGGGTTTCCAGTACCACTGACTGCAGGAAAGGAACTAAAGAAAGAAAAAAAATGTTTAATCTACAGCCTCTTTCACAGACTCACAGAATTGGCTATTGCCTCAATCGGAAAAGACCTTTAAGATCATCAAGTCCAATCATGAACCCAACACTGACAAGTCCACCACTAACCCATGTCCCTCAGCACTATGTCTACACCACTCTTCAATCCCTCCAGGGATGGGGACTCCACCACTGCCCTGGACAACCCCTTCCAATGCCTCACAACCCTTGCAGCAAAGAAATTCTTCCTCACATCCCATCTCAACTGCCCTGGCCACAACTGGAGCCCATTTCCTCTTGTCCTGTCCCTTGGTCCTTGGTTGAACAGACCCACCCCCACCTCTCTCCACCCTCCTCCAAGGGACTTGCACAGAGACACAAGGTCTCCCCTCAGCCTCCTTTTCTCCAGGCTCAACACCCCCAGTTCCCTCAGCCACAAGGGAACTCAGCACACTTGTGCTCCAGACCCTTCCCCAGCTCCATTGCCCTTCTCTGGACATGCTCCAGCACCTCTTTCCACCCATCGATACCAAAACTCTTTGCAAACACCGAGCCACTGAATCCAGACAAACCAGAGGTCCCAGGGGGGGTTGTCATTATTACTGGGAGCACTTTGCCTTTGTGGTGGGACAAGGACTTCAACCAGAAGCTGCACCCCACAATGCCTGGATCCCCCAAGGTCTTCTCTTTCCTCGCTGGACATCTCTCACCCCCCATCCTTGGGAAGGTGTCAGTGCCAAGGGCAGCACAGCTATAATTGACATCATGTGTGCACGGGGTTAGCTGCTTTAGAGAGCACACATGGCACAAAATATATCTGGAAAAATGAAATAATAAAAGACCCCCCCTCCAAAAAAATTGCCTTTTCCTTCCCCTTGCCTTTTCCTTCCCCACTCAGGAGAGGAGCCTGTGTAGCAGCATAACCCAGTGTAGATACGTTGGTAAGGCACAGTTTAAATATAGCATCGAACTATGAAAACATGAATAATTGCGGTGCTTAAAACGTCTGGCTAATCTTTAGCAGAACTGCAATCAATCACCGGTGTCAGACTGGGAAGCATTGCTCAGTTTCATACACAAAAACCTTCCTTCAAATGCAAACTATATCCACTTTCAGTGTTTGGACTGCCTTTCCCATCTGATATTAATGGAAGAGCTCTCGGCATGAAGAGGCGCTGGTTGGAATTGATTTTCT
>NW_010333939.1:0-479 GCF_000700745.2 Antrostomus carolinensis
TGTTCCTCAACCTTCTCATGTTCCTCAACCTTCTTCATCTCAACGTTCTTGAGGTTCCTGATGTTCTTGATGGTCCCTGATGGTTCCTGAAGGTTCCTGAAGGTCCCTGAAGGTTCCTCAATGTTCTTGAGGTTCCTCAACCTCCTTGATCTTGATGTTCTTGATGTTCCTCAACGTTCTTGATGTTCCTCAACCTCCTTAATCTCAATGTTCTTGATGTTCCTCAACGTTCTTGGGGTTCCTCAAGGTTCCTGATGGTCCCTGAAGGTTCCTGATGGTCCCCGAAGGTTCCTCAATGTTCTTGATGTTCCTCAACGTTGATGTTCTTGAGGTTCCTCAACCTCTTTGATGTTCCTCAATGTTCTTGAGGTTCCTCAACCTCCTTGATCTTGATGTTCTTGAGGTTCCTCAACCTCTTTGATGTTCCTCAACCTCCTTAATCTCAAACGTTCTTGATGTTCCTCAACGTTCTTGGGGTT
>NW_010333940.1:0-393 GCF_000700745.2 Antrostomus carolinensis
GTGGCATGAGGACACTGTTCAGAAAAGGAAAAGAGAGAGAAAACTGAGGAGAGACACCTGTGAGCAAAGCCACTCCCTTGTTGACAGAAATCCCCCCCAGCTGAAATTTTCTTATAACCAGTTCAGTATTTGCACTCAGGACTCTCAAGAGTGTGGGCTGCAGGAGACAAGTGGTTACAAGAATTAGTTTTGTGGTTTTTATTTTTCACCATCAAATCTGCTGAGCATTCTAGGAGGTAAAATCTTAATTTTTATAACTGAAAATGAGAAGACTGTTGAGACAAGACAGGCAAAAGTGCTCACCTCTCTGTGGCTTAGTGCAGAGCCAGGAGAGCTGCAGTGTCCATCAGTCTGTTACCCATCTGCCCTGTACTTTCACATGTACTGCCATGA
>NW_010333940.1:423-1278 GCF_000700745.2 Antrostomus carolinensis
CTCATGGGAGTGGGGGAGGACTGTTGTAAAGGGAGTATCAGAGAGGTCTGCTCTGTCTCACACCAGAGGTGCAGTTGTGTTGGACAAAGCAGGACAAGACCTCTGCCACAGAGGAGCAAAGGAGTCTGAGAGGGGAGGGCCCATTCCCAAGAAAAGGCTCAGCACTCCCTTGGATCCTACAGCAGAGTTCTGTCTTTCTGGGGGCAGCTCCCAAACCCAGCAGGACAGGCAAAGCAACCAGTCAGGGCTCATGGAGAAGAGAGTCTCCAGGGCAGGACAAAAAGAGAGCTGTCTGAAGGCAGCCTCCTCCAGGGCTTCTTGGTAGTTTCCCCCCACCCCTTGCCCATGGCTTTGCTGCCTGCAGCTGTTTCTCTGTGCCCAGCTCTCCTCCCTGCCACTGCTCCCAGAGCCCATCCCACACACTGTGTGCTCAGCTCTGCCCTGCAGACACCTGCCAGCCCCAGGGGGGAAGCTCTGGCTGGGCAGGCTCTGATGGCACCATCAGACCAACCCTGATGAGTCTGCAAAAGCCACAGTGATGCTGTCTGTAAGCAAGGCTGTGCTGATTTCTGATACTCCATGGTTTATTCATCTCTCAGAGAAAAAGATTTGGAGTTTCAGTGCTTCTAGAGGAACTGAGAGATGAACATCTATGACCCATTTCCCAGAAAAAAACAGAGTATAAGAGTGATAGAAGATGATCCTTCCCTTCCAGGTAGCCCCTGCCTTGCTGTGCTTCTTGGAAAAGCTCCTGGGAATGTGCTGTACTGATCTGCAGCTGTGAGCAGCCCTGACCCACACAGCACCCTCTCAACAGCAGCAGGACCCTGCCCTGCCAGGGCTTGCTCCTTCCAA
>NW_010333941.1:0-8995 GCF_000700745.2 Antrostomus carolinensis
CCATCCATCAAACCCACATGTTTCCAAGTTAAAGACAAGGATGCCATGTGGGACAGTATCCAACGCCTTGCACAAGTCCAGGTAGATGACATCGGTTGCTTTAGCCTTGTCCACCAATGTTGTGACCCCATCATAAAAGGCCACCAGATTGGTCAGGCACGATTTGCCCTTGGTGGAGCCATGTTGGTTGTCACCAATCATTTCATTCTCATGACTGTAATCCTTCAATCACTCGCAGCACCCTGCTGGCAGGTGCTGTTTAGCCATGTCATAAAGAAAACAACGCAAACTAGAGATCGCCACTATTACATGTGAAGAGTTATTGGAAACCAGCTTCTAGGATTTTATTATTGTTATTGAAAGAGCTCCATTTTATTAAAGGAAATTTAATCCAGTAAGTGTATAAAAAGCTTGTCTGTTGGTTTAGCTGACTATCTACCCCACAATCTATTTTCTTCTTTTTTTTCTTTTTTCCTTTTTTTATTAAATCTGTCATAAGCAGAAAGGAAAGGCCATCTTTGGTCAGTGGTCTGAGTTTCTCCTGATGCTGTTCAGGATACAAAATGTATGCTTATATTACTGGGTTGTAATAATGATCCCAAGAAATTATGTGCTTTGCTTTTAATACCTCACTGTAGACAGTAATACATTCAGGAAATTAACTGAAAGTGTAACTAAGGACAGTTACACAAGAATTGAAAAAAATATAGCCCCATAGAGCCCAAACAGCACAACTTAACCAAGAGCACGTTGCAATTCCTTAACCTATTTGGATTCTTTGAAAGGATTTGAAAATGGCTGATGTGTTTAACTTAAATTTTTCACAAAGCTTTTAATAACAGTATCTCTTAAAGTTCTGGAGTAATTGGAGGAAGGAGACAAGTTGAGTTGCAACTTAAACACTGGTTAAGCAGCTGGAAGTCATAAAACTGTTTCTTAAAAAAGAACTGTTTCATAAATGTCTCCTTCTCTGGAGATGCTCAAAACCCGCCTGGACACGTTCCTGTGTGACCTACTGTAGGTGTTCCTGCTCTGGCAGGGGGGTTGGCCTGGGTGATCTCCTGAGGTCCCCTCCAATCCCCACCATTCTGTGATTCTGTGTGATAAAAAAGTCACCCTGTGTCAGTGCTGAGGTCCGGGATAGGTGTGGTTTTGGGAAGGCTGTGGGGGAAGCAGCTGCCCCTCTGCCAGGAGAGCGTTTTCTGTGTCCCTTGGCCTGGGAGCAGAGCAGAGCAGAGCCAAACTGGTGACCACAGCCCTTGGGCTTCAAGGCCAGGGGCGAGTGGTGCCACGGAGTGGGCGAGGTGTTCCCTCCCATAGGACCTTTGTGCCACCGCTCCAGGTGGGCTGTGGATGACAAGCACAATAAGCTGCTTGCGTGCAGAGGTCATCGGATACCCTGACATTGCTGTCCCTGCTGAGGGGTCTGGATCCGCACAAACAACAGAACTGCTCTCGGGGTTTCAGCATAGGTTAGAAGCCAGGAACCAAGAGTATGGTGAAACCTGCCTGCAGATATTACTCAAAGGATACAAAAGGCTTCTTAATAAAGGTAAACCAGGCCTGTAGACAGTACGTTTGAGGACACTTTGGGTTTAGTCTTTCAAAGCACGATTCTAGCACACAGTTGGAGGCTTTTGGACAGGTTTTCCTGTTATGTTACTGTAGAGCCAGCAACTGAATTAAAAAAAAAAAAGAGAGCAAGATTTTAAAAGTCCATGGATCTGTTTAGGTTTAGAGTTACAGCTTGCTTTGCTTTAGCAGCTTAAAGGTGTCTAGAGCTCTTTTCTTTAAACACCTAAAAATACAACAAGTATAAATACGCTGTGAAAAGCAGCTACACATTCCTGGAAAGACCAACAGCTGGGCTAAGGAAGAGTAAGTGCAGACCTATTTAACTTGGAGAGCACTGTTTCTCACTTTGCTGTTTTTTCATGGTGCCAGTGATTTGAGAAGCAACCAGGCACACGACTGTGTGTTATCCCACTAATATATCTACTGAGACATACCAAGGAGAGAGACATAAACCGCCTCCCCCACCCAGTATTTATATCCTAGCTAGATAATACTGTAATACAGAAAATAGCTGTGTATTCTGGCTGCCAGACAATATTCCTGGATCTGCTAATGCAATCCCACTGAAGCGGAGCAATCGTTCTGATGCATCTTTAAAGAGATTTTTGATTTTTAAAGTGAAATAACTCACGGGGAGAGAGCTGCTACCAACATGATGTCCAAGCAGTAGACGTATGGGTGAGCATCTTGCTTACATTGCCTACGTCCTGTGCATCTTTTATGATACAGAGAAGACAACCTGTGGTTTTCATGAGCTGATCCAAATCTTCCTGAAGCTGAAGGAAATCCTGCGGTGAGCTTTTGCTGAGTGCATTGAACATGAACCAAGACTGCAGTAAAAGATATAAAATGAAAATGTTTCTTTTAAGTAAATAAAAAAGACATTTGATAGCTGCTGTATAGTTTGCATGTCTTTATCTCCTTTGCCTTGCTGTTTAATTGCCTTGCTACTTTCACTCTTCCAGGCCTCACTGGTTTAGTTTACATAGAGTCTGTAGCTGCAGGTTTCTCTTCTTAGCTGGTAGTCTTTTGTAGGAATAAAATACACTAGCAGGAGGGAGAGCCAGGCTGCTTCCAGAATGAAAATACACTGCCTGTATCAAACACCTCATCTACCTGCACAACCTGATTGGAAAAAAAACATATTTAAAATCTATGTTGCTGTGGTTTTTTGCCTTTTCTTTTTTAAGGTGACAGTACTTTGATAGAGTGTCTTGTCTTATTTTCTCCATTTCCCTTCTTGCCACTCATTATTTTACCCACTCCATCTTCCTGTGATGTCTTCTCTCTCCCCATGTTTTAACTGCTCTTTAATCCTCTGGAGCACGTTCGACAGGTCCTCTATGTGAATACAGAGGAACAAGAGTGAACACAGAGTGAACAATTCCTTTTTGCAGGCTCTGTGCAAATGTTTCTATTATGGCTCTTTGAGCACATGTACCAACTCACCATGGAGGGCAGAATTCTTTATGCCTTACAGGGTACGTGCTGTTTTAAGGTTAGGAAGCTGTAGATTAAAATGAAAGTAGCAGGGCTATGAGAGTCATCATGGTGTATGGTGACTGTGCTGCAGCCCTGCATGAAGGTTTGGTTGTGTTTGCCCATCTGCCTTGCACAGTAATGATTTTATAACTTTTACACCTTTGTGGCAAGCAGCATAACCTCTTTCATAGTGTGGTAGTTTCACTGGGCCAGCCCTTGGCCAACAGCCAACACAGCCATTCACTCACTGCCCCCCATCCCCAGGGGACAGGAGAGAGGACTGGGGGGAAAGGGTAAGGAGGCTTGTAGGGTGAGATAGGAACAGTTTAATATAAAGAAATAAAAGAAAACTTTAAAAAAAACTAATATTAAAATAGTAGTGATAATGATGACAACAGTGATAACAGAATATACAAATGAGTGATACCCAGTGCAACTGCTCACCACCCGCTGACCGAGCCCGGCCTGTTCCCAGATCATGATCCCGGAGCAGCAACAATCCCAAAACCGCAATCCCGGGAGAGCCAGAGCCCGAGCGAAAGCCAGAGACAATCACTGCCCTTTCCAGTCAGCCCTGGTTAATGTACTGACATGACGGGATATGATCTGGAATATTTCATTGGCACATCCAAATGCCACTTTGGGTTTTGCTATTCACTGCGCTTCCCCCTCCCAGTCCTAATGCAGCTGTGAAGCAGCCAAACACGTGGCCTTGGGCTCCAGCAGCAACTAATAACATCAGTACTGTTATCAACATTCTTCTCATAACAAATCTGAACTGAAACCAAACCACAGCTATTCTAACTACTGAGAAGAAAATTAACTCTGTCCTAGCAAAACTGGGACACATAGCACCATCAACAATGACTTTTTATATCAACAGTCCTGTGGAAAAAGATTCATTGTATTGAAATCGGCACTTACTGTGGGAGGAGCTCAAATGCTGCAGCCAGTGTGTGTATCATCTCCTCTCTGTGGTTTGTGATATATGCTGATTTAAATGAAATATGGAACAATCTGAAACAATATTATAGCTCTCTGCGATCTTCCCTATTTATTTATGTATAGTCTGAAATAGGAATGCACAATGGAAGGCACAGATACTGGGGCTAGAAGGTGACAAATGAATGCTGCCATCTTTGCTCCTGAAACAATGGTTGCAGCCCATGGCTGGGTCTGTATTGAGATGGTGATATCTCCTCACTTGGATAGTCACCAGAATGCATTATAAGATGATAATGGCCAATTCTGTTAACTCTGCTTTTTGTTGAACAGAATGTTGTTAGGATGGTTGGTGGAGATAGTGCTTCAACATGGAAGTGTGCAGTCCTAGGTTTCCTCCTAAAGGTGACATGGGCAACTCAGGAGGGGTGGGTGTCTGTGTGGAATGTCAATGCAGTTAACACCCACAGGGCCCAATGCCTCAGTGTGTGTTCTCCTCTGCCAGTTCTTTCCTTCCCCCTTTGACTGGGGAAACTCCACAGGTTCCAGTCCCAGTTGCACAGGTGACGGTTCCAGCGCTGGGGCTCTTTCTGCTGAGACATAGGCTGAAGGAGTAAAGATCTCCTTGCAGAGCTTTTCAAAACCTCACCACTGAAGGACAAGGTCAGAGGCAACTAGTCAGGGGTTTTCTCTGTCCAGACTGGAGCTGTAGGAGGAGTTAGTGCAGGTTGCGTGGTGGATTGCTGGGAGCCCTACCCATGGGGAATGACCACTACCCTCAGGAATTCTAATCCATCCTATAAAAATGAAAGGCCTTTGATTTGGACTTTGTGTGGGTGTGTTACTCATCATTCTACAACTGGGGTTTGAATTAAGCTTGGCAAAAAACCTAATGCTCAGGTGAGCACTTTTCAGCTCTGCGTGAGTGCAAGCTACATCCAGAGAACACCACTCTGCAAAGCCTTGGAAGAGATGAAGAAATATCCCTTGGAGAAGATTCAGGTTGTCAGTTAAAATTTAATGATAGCCTTTGGCAATATGAGAGCAAAGGTTGGGTCTAAAGCTTTTATTCAGTCCTATAAATAAATTATAGCTGTTAGGTGCATTGGTCATCATTTGAAGGCAGCTTTTGCCAGCTAACACCATCACGTCATGATTTGGACCGTGGAATCAGGAGTACAACTGTCCAATGACATAAAATTAAAAATTGGCTTCCAGTGCAAGTTTAGGATGGTAAATATAGTGACCAAATGAACACAAATGAGATGGTTGAACACAATTGGAAGTAGCTGATTTTTACCTGTACTGGTTATGGTTCTGTACAGGGGGTGGTGATGGTGGCAAGGGGAGACAGCTGGCACAGAGTTCTTTTGGGATCTCATTAAGAAGTGCCTGACAACAAATGGCTTAATAAGATAACTGCTTTAATAAGGTGGAATAACAAGAGGAGCATCGATAGCAAGTAAATCTTATGTCTCTTTAGATGCTGGGTACCCCGTGTTCATGCAGCATCAGATGGAGCCTGGACTGATTCTCCCCTGGTGCACTGTGCAAGGCAGAGCAGATGCTGTCTGTGCTCCCTCTTGGTCATTTGAGCTAACATTTCAAAAAAAATCCCTACAAGAAAAAAAAATCTGTTCCTAAAGGGTGTTTTCATTAAAACTTCTTGCTGGACTTTCAGATTGTGTTGGGTTTATGTGTGGTGGGGCCATTTTTGGTAATGGGGGAAGGGGCTACATTGATGAGAAGCTTTGTGAAGCTCCCCTGGATCCAAGGCAGACCCACCTCCAGCTCAGGCTGAGCAATTAGCAATAGAGAAATGCTGCTTCAAATCAATATTTATGAGGGAAGAACTGGTTTTGAAAAGAAGGTGGAGAGAACCTGGAGGAGAGGCCATTGACCTGAACAAAAGATGACCATTTGGCCTAAACAAAGAGAGAGCTTCTGTGCCAGGAGGAAGGAGGAGGAGGAGGGGGAGGACAGAGAACCTCAGACACCCAGTTCAACTGTGTGGAGTAGGAGAAGGTCAGTGAGTTGCCCTGCAGCCCATGGAAGTCCAACGGTGGAGCAGAGACCCACGTGAAGGCCATGGAGGACTCCACGCTGGAGCAGAAAGCTGAGCCAGGAGCTCTGCCTGAAGAGGTCTTCCCCCCCCAAAAAAAAACAGCAGAAGATGTAAAGAGATGGTATGTCTTGCTAATAAGAGCACCAGAAGGCTTGTTGCTAGGCAAAAGCACAAAGAAGTGGGTAATAATGTTCCAAAGAGGAGTCTGTAGATTTGAAGGAAGCGGCTGAATTTCAGTAGAGACATTTACATATTTGGTTTGTAGAGCTGGTGTTTGATATTAATTTTAAAAGAAGTCTATAATTTGCCTTGCTGACTATTGTGTTTTAACTGTGGCACTATTCTAATGCCTCCCTTTCAATTTTTTCCCCATTGCAATTAACTTATGTAAAATCAGGTTTCCAGGGGTTTTTTTCAAATTTTATGAAGAAAATTGCCTTGAATACGATTACTGTGCCGTGGCTTTTCACGGTGCGTTTGTTCATTGTCTTACACAGTTAAACATGTGTTATTAAAATGCAATAACAGGAACATCATAGAGTTGCAATTACATTATGAAACATTATCTTCGTGGAATAATGGTACTTGAGGGACACAGTAAAGTACAGGTTTTCACAAAAGCATCTTGAGGTTATTTTACCAGCACGATGATGTCTTTCTAGGCATGTCAGGAGACTTCTGTAAGGCTTTTAAAGTGAATACGCAATAATAATAATAAAAAATCTTGAAAAGTAGCTCTTGCTTTAACTTTAGTGACTTAATTTAAGCAATTTGACTGCCTTTTCTGAGCTAATAGCTGGAAGATTTTAACTGTTGAGAGAGTTAATCAGCACACATGTCTGTGTGTGTACCCTGTGGTTACATGTGTATACAGACAACATCTGTGTGTATGTGGGTGCCCAGGTAAATCCCAGAATCCCAGAATTGCCTGGATTGGAAAAGACCTTTAAGATCTTCGAGTCCAACCATGAACCCAACCCTGACAAGTCCCCGACTAACCCATGTCCCTCAGCACTGTGTCTACACGACTCTTCAATCCCTCCAGGGATGGGGACTCCACCACTGCCCTGGCCAACCCCTTCCAATGCCTCAGAACCCTTTCAGCAAAGAAATTCTTCCTCACATCCCATCTCAACTGCCCTGGCCACAACTGGAGCCCATTTCCTCTTGTCCTGTCCCTTGGGCCTTGGTTGAACAGACCCACCCCCACCTCTCTCCACCCTCCTCCAAGGGACTTGCACAGAGCCACAAGGTCTCCCCTCAGCCTCCTTTTCTCCAGGCTCAACACCCCCAGTTCCCTCAGCCACAAGGGAACTCAGCACACTTGTGCTCCAGACCCTTCCCCAGCTCCGTTGCCCTTCTCTGGACACGCTCCAGCACCTCCATGTCCTTCTTGGAGTCAGGGGCCCAACACTGAACCCAGCACTCCAGCTGCGGCCTCACCAGTGCCCAGTACAGGAGCAGATTCAACCAGAACACAGACCTGTTAAGTGACTGGATATCAACAGGTTGGATTTTTTGTTTTGTTTTGTTTCACTTTTCTCAGCAAAAGAGAGAGATGGTAGAATCTCAAAGCTGGCCTTACCTGCTGGCCTTGCAGAGCTAGAATTTCAAACCAGGGATTTTAACCCTCAGGCCAAGGGAAATAGAAAAAAATCCAAACATCTGAAGTTTAAACAGGAGAACATTTGTTAAGATTTTGAGGGTTGTGTCTGTGTGTTCCAAGTCCATCCTAGTACAACAGGGCAGTAAGAAGAGGGTAAAATTTTTGTTCGCTTTGTGGCAGATTTTTCTTCTCTTTCTAGGAGATCTGAAATGTAGATGATGTGTTGGCACATGCTGAAAGTTCTACAGACACCAGTGTCTTATTTCCTTGATAACAGCCGGTTTGTTACTTGCTGCAGTACACCTTGATATCCCGTGTAAACATGCAGAAAGACATCTCATTTATGTAGAAAATGAACAGCAATAATTATGAAATCAATGTACAAACTTATTTACATAAAAAATAAGTAATTTAAGACAGAATTAATTGCACATAATAGCATGAATGATATTCCTTCAGATATCTCTAGGCAATTCTATAAAGACGGTTTCAGCATTTATGTTACTCAAGACACCTCAGCCAGCTCTGGCATGCAGCTAAGGAGGGGATAGATTATTCTGCAACAAAATGAAGTTATTTGGAGCAATGTTAATATCATTGCTTATTTATTAAAAAAACTAGGCGTCTGTGTTTGTGTAGAAGTATTCAAAACTGATCTCAGCTGCTATGCAAAACAGAGCCACAGGGGAGCTTATGACAGAAGGACTTAGGAGTGAGTCCAAGCCAGTTTTCGCCTGGGGACAGGGTATGTTGGGGTTGCTGCTTCTTTTTTGGGCTTTAGAACCCTTCCTTGAGCGTGATTAAAGACTTGATTGCTGTCTCAGGCTGTGGTAGAGAAGAGAGGTTCTTTCCACCACTCTGCCTCTGCAACTGACTCCCCTCCACATCCATGTCCTTCATCCACCAGGTTATCCTCAGGGATGGGCAAAGCAGCCAGGCTGCCCCTCCAAGGCAACGTCATCCCCCTTTGCAGGAGGGTGCTGTAGGTCACACCCACTGGCAGCTCAGGCAGCTCCTCTCTGGGTGGATTTATTTGCAAATACGCTCTTACCTTTAGCATATGTACACAAGAGGAGTCCATGGCTGTTTAACTTCAATGAAGTTATTTTGTGTCTCCTTACTCTTTGGTATGATACATCAGTTTTGAACTCATGAACTGCTGAAGGAAACATTTGATGTTTTATGGAGTTACACTTATGTGATGTGTCTGCTTGGCGTCTTTGTATTTTTGTTGATAAATGAGCTTGTCAGTATCTAAGCAGCATTCTGCTGCATTAAGCAGCTCTAACTCAAAAAGCTCAACACGAGCCGGCAGCGTGCGCTCA
>NW_010333942.1:0-9882 GCF_000700745.2 Antrostomus carolinensis
GGGTAAATCTGTGTCCGTAGAGTTACCCTGGGCGTCTCCCAGCATTTCCGCCGTCTCCGTCCCATCTTCTCCTTAGATTCGGAGGCGGCGGGGAAACCGCCGCAGGTTTGGCAACGCTGGGGAGGGAGAGACAAGCCCCTGCGCTCCTCCGTCGCCCAGGAACAGCTGCCGGGAGCCGCACCGAGCTCCCGTTCCACGGCTTGTCTCAGTTGCGTGCTTACCGCCAGCCACCTCCTTCCTCTTACGGGCATGGGGGGTCCCGTATTAAGAATTTTATCGAATAATACAGGTTTTGTCAACCCAGGAAAGAAAAGACTTGCTTTGCCTTTTGCTCTGAGAAACCAAGAAGCCAAACCAGCTTGGCACCGAAGGGAGACGGTTCCCTCTGAGCCCCAGTGCAGAATGTCCTGCCCACATCCCTCTTGCACCCGTGCAGGGGTGCGGGTCAAGCCTTCCCACCCTCAGAGGAGCCCGAGTGTTACCGGGCAGGCCTTCAGGTGTTGGTGTACCTGACCAGATGTCACCGAGTCGATCAGCTGCCTCACCGCCTCTGAGGAGATACCGAAGGATACTTAAAACTTTTCATAATATATATGAGAAAAGTAGTGATGTTTAGTGTGGGCATAGTTATATTAGTACTTATTAATGCTCTAGTGTAATAAGATTTTAAGTTGGGATTTGCAGGAAAAAATAATTGTCTTGTATTTCCAAGTCTTTAAATAGAAAACAACCTGATTTTATTAGTCTGTAGTGCTGCATCAGACTGTCATGAAATCAATAGATTAAGAGAATAAAGCAATGGGCACCGTGTTGCAACTCACCTTCTGAAGTACACAGAGGTTTTTGACTTCGGGAGGAACTTCTGATGCTACCGATGTGCTTCCACAACAGCCAGTGTGGCTGCCTTTATAGTGGTACTTTTAAAGGTATTGATGACTTTTTCCCATGTGGGACTGAATTATATTATAAGCATTTTAATTGCATCCCTACCAGCTACCAAACTCATAGAGTATCTTTTTTTTTTGTGTATAGTACCTTTTTTTTTGAGTAGATCAGGTTTGATTGAAAGAAAATGTTTAGATTTTACCAATGTCCTTTCCTAATCAGAGGTATAAACCCTCCCTGAATTATTTTGATATGTCTGACTGTGTTAATCCATCCTATCAGTGAATCCTGCAAAGCAACACATGCTCAGCTGAAGCACTCATGACATCAGTAACATTGCTTTGGGAAAAAAAAATAATTGGAATTCACATTTTCTGCAAAAACATGTGATGGTAGCTCTCCAGTTATATCTGTTATAATAAATATTTTAATGTCAATATAATTTATGTCAAGGTGTGGAGCTCAGTCTAATTCTCTTGTCAGTTCAGTATATCTGAATCCTAAGTCTGGCTTGGGGATTTCATGGCTGTTTGTTTTGGGTGATGAAGATACGAGGCGGGTGGGTGAACATTTTTGACGAGCAGGAGGGAGGAGCAGGTAATCCCCCAGCTGGTGAGGGCAGGGGAAGGAAAGCATGCCCGGACAGCGCTGAGGGGGGACGGAAGGGTGTTGCCATCGCTGCTCCCCAGCCCTGCACCCCAGGAAGCTCAGGCAGCAGCCGCTCTGCTGTGGCTGCCCTTGTCCCAGCAAGTGCTTACTTATTCTGCGTCCCACATGGCCACATTTCGAAAGTGCTGCTGTGGTGACTGGTTTGGGCAGAGCGGGCTGTGTGTAAGCAGGGACCAGCCACATATGCTTTGCAAGCAGCGACGGTGCAGGAGTCCCCTGCGACAGCCAGCGGGTCATGGCAGCAATGGGCTTCTGCAGGGCCTGACTCGAGGCACCATGTCCTCCTTTGCTGTGCATTCCCACAGCTGGAGGTTGTCCACTCTTGCAGCCTGTCTATGGAGGGCGACAGATGTACCTCTTTCTTTTCAGTCTCAGCTCCTCTCTGTTACATGAAGGAGACGCACTTGTCTCTGTGGGCTGGTACTTTTGTGGCTTTCACAAGACAGATAAAAGCAAGGGGGAGCAATGGTTTGGCCCGTAAAGAGGGTCTTTCCTTTGTCTGAACAGCAAGCTGTTTAAATTTAAAATAGCTTTGCTCTGCAATTTTGGTGGCCAGTGCACATGCCACTTTCATGAAATCATGGTCTGAAGATTCCTGGCTGGGTGTCTGGCCTGGCCCTGCAGCATACTGAGCAGATCCTTGGCTTCCATTGCTCCCAAGTTACATTTTTCTGTGCAGTTTGGGCTTTGGGAGTGTTTGTAAAGATAAGGAATGTGGCCATTACAGTGTCCATGAGACAATGGAGGCCAGGGGGGCCTACAGGTGTGCTGCTGGGGGATGGAGCTGATGAACAACAGCAGGACTCCAGCAGGACAGTCACACAGACAGGCAGTGCATCATGCCGTGTTCCCCTTTAGGGTGACAGTGTTTTGGCATTTCAGTCATCTCCTAAATTTAACTAACCCAGAGCCTCAGAAGCACAGCTCTCACGGACATCGGTGAACTAGCAAACATTTAATATCAAATGCTCTTCCATCAGTTAACCTTCATTTAAGGAACAGAGAGCAGGAATCCTCTCTGCATGGCTCTGTAGTGCACAGTAGGATCGAGGCAGTAATTCTACACGGCACCCTGTGTCACCAGCTGTGATGTATTGACTGCAGTGTTACTAGCAGCAGAGCCAGGCAAAGAGGGATTTAGCAGGTGTGAGCCAAGACTTGCTCTGCACTCTACCAGGATATGTAGGTAGGAAGAGAGAGAACTTGGGGTCTGAGGAAAACTACAGCTCTAACAGACACAACAGGTCCATTTTAACATCTTATTCCTTGGCTCTAGCATTGCTACCACATGGGATTTCCTATGGGGCAAGTAAGAACTACAGCATGAATGCCATGCCCTCAGACCAACCCATGTCAGCGACCACATGCAGCAGCTTAAGGTTGAGGAAAACATTGTGGTCCAGTTTTGCTGGACACTTGCTCAGAAGTGACTTCATCCTACTGTGAAAGAGCTGCAGAGTCCACCCATCAGCAACACCCCCCAAGCTCCATCGTGTCCCTGCAAGTTATCATCATCGCTGTAGCTTTCACAGTGAACCATAAGTTGTAGGTGGCAGATTTGATAGTGAGGGAAAGATGATGACTTTTCTTTATGCACTAATCCTTCCTTTGCTTCTGGATGCTGATTCTTTTCCCACTGTAGTGCAGAGCAATTTTAAGTTACATGGGCAGATGCTAGACTTTCAGTTGGTCATTCGGAAAAGCTGAGGGCTGTGAAGTTGCATTCCTGAGGCTTTCTTGGCCGTGCAGTTGGTGCTTCCTGGACACCCAAGGTACCCCTGCTGCCAGCTGGCTCCAGCCACAGCCAGTGCTACAGGAGAAGCAGGATCTGACCTCCAGATGTGGTCAGTTTGTCGCCTGTTTCCTCAGAGGTCAGATAATTGGAGGAAGAAGGGAAGGAATACAACTGAGATCCTGGGGAATGGTTTGAAGGGGAGAGGAATCAGTAGTTGGTCGTCTTAAATATACCTTCTATATTTATATTTGGAAGTTATGTTGAGGAGAAGATGCAACTCATACACTGCTACTTCTCATAATTGTGTATATTTTTTTACACAGCAGTGAGAACTTTTCTCTCTAGGAATTTTTTTCCCCGGTACTCTACGTCTGTGGCACATGATATATCACCCATGTGCGGTAAGGATTTTCCCACTTTTTAGGCGAATAGTTCCCTCTAGGTGGCACCAGTTCTCTTCGGGTCCCCCGGAGCCTGCCTGCCCTGCGCTGAGCTTCGGCTCCTGCTAGCGGGGAGAGCCCCGAGCATCCTTCGGGCATCCTTCGAGCATCCTTCGGGCATCCTTCGAGCATCCTTCGAGCATCCTTTGGGCATCCTTCGAGCATCCTTTGAGCATCCTTTGGGCATCATTCGGGCATCCTTTGAGCATCCTTCGGGCATCCTTCAAGCATCCTTCCAGCATACTTTGGGCATCCTTTGGGCATACTTCAGGCATCCTCCAGGCATCCTTTGAGCATCCTTCCACCACCAGCACTGCGGGGCTCTCACCTTGCAGTCCCTCCTGTTATTAGCTGTTGTAACAGTTGATACACTGACAGCATTTGTAGGCTTTAGAGTTTGACAATTGCACACATTTGTGGCTCTGTGTTAAATTTTCATGGCAAATATTTGTTCTCAGCTCTGTGACACCTATTCCATTGTGATAGGTGGAGTTCAACATACCTAACTTTACCCATCTGAAAATCAGGTATCTATCTGAAGCTAGTTAGGTGGGTTTATAACATAACTAATGGAGACAGGTACCTCCAGAATACCATGTTTTTTCTTCCTAAACACTGATGTCTCAGCTATTGAGCTGAATTGTCCTCCCTGGTGGAGATCCCGCAATGGAAGAGAATCTTAAAGGATCCAGAATAAAAATTAGTAGAAATTATTTATGCTTCTGGATCTAGAGTTGGTTCAATGAGTATCATGCAAAAGGGCTTTCACTGAGATCAAAAACCCCACTTTTTCACAAAGGCTTGGGCCATGCAAGAGAGTTATCTGTAAATGTAACTGCTTTGTGTTTCCTGCCTGTTAAAGGAGACCTGCCGGGGCAGTTTGCAGGCTGCTGTGAGACATCACTTATACCTAAACTTGTTCACCAAGGAGAGAGGAGAGAGAGCCTGAAAAGATGCTGTGCAAAAGGTGGGAAGGAGGGTCAAGGCTTGGCTGAACCATATAGAAAAAGCTGGAATGAACAGACAAGAGCTCAAATTTATGTATCACAAAGCTGGACTGGAGTGGGCCACTGTGGACCATAATGTCTGATAGTGCTTAGTGAAATGCCTGTAGGGGTGGGAGAGCAAAGGTCTGCATTGGAGATTTCCAACTCAGACTGTCATATCATTCAAAGGAATTTGTCTGTGTGAGGGACAAAAGTCAGCATTGTTTACTGACCAGCCCACAGCAGATTTCATTGCAACCTACCCACTGATTTTATGTAGTGATTTTGTTTTATTTTTGTAATTTATAAGGGAGAATAGGGAAGTTATTCAGTTACTCGGATACTTTTTGCTGGTTGCTTTGTTCAGATTTTTTTTTCCAACAAAGATTTTAATTTGCTAACAAAGCCCAAAAACCTTTTGGTAAGGTAAATAGCTACAGGTGGGTTTCTCGGTAATCTCTCTGAGACAGGATTCAATGTGAATTTACCACAAGGGCAACCTTGAAAGTACAAATAGAGGCCATGGTCCTTCAGACCTTTATGAACATACTTAAAGCCAATATGGGTGAGGATGCTAAATTCTAGATACTTGGTTATGGGATGTGATAATATATTTCAATTAAGTTGGTCAGTACCAATGGATCTAGAAACTATAATTATTAAAACATTCCTTGAATCAGCTAATTAGCATAATGGCATAAAGCCAGATACTTCTGTGGTTTGTGGGAAAACAAACCAAGAAAGCCAACAGATTGGTAGGTTGAAGGTTGAAATAGTAGCCTGTGCTTTACTGGTTTTAATCATTGGAAGATAATACCGAGATATGGGGGCCAAGAAAACATAAATCACAGAGCACAAAAAAAGAGTGCTTAGAGATGTGATAAACTTGCACTGAAACTCACTTCCCACCATTCAAGGATCGCTACGTGCCCTTGGCTTTCAAATTAGAAAATGCGAGTGTTTCCACTAGCTGACGGAAAGCAGGAATTACTCTCTGATAAGATGAGAGCTCCCGAGTAGGATTGGTGCCGTGCTCCTGGGATAAACACTGTTATGTTTGCATAGCCCTCGATGCATAATCCATACACATGAATCTGTAGACTTCAAGGTGTGACTTCTACATCTCTTAGAGCCATGATACTAAGTTATGAGATTTATTCACCATTCAGCTATATTATTTGCTGAGTTTTCACTGATTGAAGATAGCAAGTATCTTGCCGACATAGTCAACTTGGAATCTGAGACAGTTTGGAGTTTCACCCTGGGAATAAAAGCGGCTTTATTCCAGATTGTGTGATACGGTGTTGATCGCAGGTTGGTCGCATGCTGTGAAGGCTAAGTCTGGGCAAGTTGTTTGCTATATGAACCTGCATTCAGGTTTTAAAAAACTATCATTATCTAAGGAAGTTTGTAAGGGAGAAAACTACCTAAAGCTCATAATTATCACTTGAATAATTTTGATTTGCAGAATAGCTCAATGATAAATAAATATGCCTTTACTTAAGATTATAGGTAAGTTATGGTTAAAATTATAGCAGGGAAGATGACTTAAAATTCTCATGGATGAATCATTAATTCTTTCTTTGTCAAAGAGCACCGGTCCATGATACAACCCTAGGGCTTGGCAGGAGCACAATTCAGACCCTTAATAGTAGCAAATAAATGTCTGACTCTGTACCAAAATCCTCAAAGGATTTATGGAAGAAATACTCACCTGCCTCTGTCTTTTGTATATTGTTTTACATTATTTTAGAAATATGCCAGAACCTATTTGCTTGCAAAATGATGGGCTTTTCCTAGAATAGACAGGCTGTATTCAAACAAGGGTTCAAATGTAAAGGTTTTTCCCTGAGATTCCTGTTGAAACTGTCAGACTCAAATACAGGAGATGAGAGTTCAGGGACACCAACTGCCTGACAGAGGAGAAAGACCAATGCTGATAAAAGCCATGGAGGGCAGTTAGTTTTTACAGGGCTGTCAGCTGAAGAGGGAAAGCTCTAAGTAAACTTGGCAGGCAATGAGAAAGGTAATAGCAACATTTATAACTCAGAATTGAGAAGAGTCAAAATTTCCTCAAGGAAACAATGACCATTTGTATGCTGCTTTATGCACTCTGTGGAAATGGATGGCATTAGTGGCCCTCTCCTATGCCTTCTGGGTCTGTGAACAGAAAGTATTTTAATGCTGGTACCTGTTTCATAAGAATCAGCTGGGAATCAGAAGGGAGTCTGGGGCTTAGCTACTGCTCTCTGAGGCTGTAGAAGTTCTAGGAAGATAAAAGTTGTTTCAAAACAATCTTAAGAGACTTTCTACC
The DNA here is from genome assembly GCF_000700745.2 of Antrostomus carolinensis. Classification (NCBI taxonomy): domain Eukaryota; kingdom Metazoa; phylum Chordata; class Aves; order Caprimulgiformes; family Caprimulgidae; genus Antrostomus; species Antrostomus carolinensis. Next base: position 7,030 of record NW_010333942.1, read on the forward strand.
CTGCATCTTGTGAATCACTCCATGACTTCTTTGCATTTTGAGAACAGTTGTCCTTGAGAGGGCCAGCCTGAAAACATGGCCTGTGTGTGGCCACACTCCAAGCTGTAACCTGCGTGAGCATGACAAGCAGCTTATTTGACTCATACATCTTGGAGAAACTCTACAGTGGCTGTTGTAAGGAGCCTTCAGATGGGCCATAGAGGCAATGGAGAACACAGTTTGGGCAGTTGCTCTTCTACCACTCATTGCCCAAGGAAGTCATTCACAGAGGCAAGGACTGAAAATTACTTTCTTCTTCTTTTTTTTTTTTTTTTTCTAAAATGTGTGGTAGAATAATCTTGGCTATGAACTGGCTCTTTATTTTGTAGAGCCTGTGTTCTAACTCTGAGATTTCATCTGCCATGGAGAAAAAAAGTTGAAAAAAAAAAAAAGAAGTCCTTATGCTTTGGTGTTCCTAGATAGAGGCAGGTTCAAGATGTGACCATGGATCTGATCACATCTGAAATATCCATATGTCTGGCCCCATTTGGAAAGAAGAGACTCTCCATTTTGTATTGCAATGTTGTGAACGCAGACAACTGTGAATGCAACTGAGTTCCTTTTAGATACCCAGTCTATAAATGAAATCCCATACTAGGACATTTGAAGAACATAATCTACATTTATTGTCATCTATGGGAATGCTATTACTGAGTAGCAGAACCACCTTCTCAAATGACCATCATCCAGAGTGGTTACCTCTCCCTTGGAATGGGAGGCTAAAGAAAGTGCCTGTGTTCCAGAGATGATACTGCCTGCTTCATCAAGGCAAATACTAGGTTTGAAAATGTCAGGCTATTGCCCTGTTCCAGAATGCAGATGTGTATTTTTTTTTCCATATGTTATCGGTGTTCTGCTGAGTTGTTCCATATCATGAAGACATAGGCTTCATTCATGTATCTACTCATACATACTGGTGACCCTGCTTTGGGAAAGATACAGCGGCTCAGTGAACCCTTACTGTCCATGACCTGTGACTAGAAAGAAATTCAGGTTTTCAACTACTAAGTACAGTTAACAGCTGTGAAAACAGCTGTTTAAAATCATCTGTGTTGCTAAACTTAAACATGTCACAGGGGAAATGAAAGCTGTTTATGAATATTCAATATTTTTTTTCCATTTATCCTTATTGTCTAAATATCAATCTGGCAAATTCGCTCTTCCTTATTAATGCAGTGTGATATTGGAAAGATAATTTAACATCTTTGTTTTCTTACTAATACAAGTGTTCACACATTGCTATAAAGGGCAAAAAAGGTGATAGCACAAATAGCATGTCAGGTCTGTGCTGAGAGTATATAGTTTGTGCTTCAAAGCGCTAAGTTATCTAGCAGGACTTGATCCTAAATATGTCTGAGCTCAAGCTTTCAGTCTGAGGTTGGAAATTAGACAAACTAGTGCTGGCTTTGCAGTATTTACAAATGAAGGTGCAAGAGAATGTGATTTTATTTAAAGGAAATGAATATTATCTGCAGCTTTTGGTTACAAATCCCAGTCTGAATGAAACTGGGAGTGGGAAGGGAGTCAGCTCCACTTTATCTCACACGTCTTCTTTTATTCTGGCAAATGCTTACTTTTTTGTGTATTTCTTCCCTTGCTGGTGTATGCTCAATGTTGTACACTCCTTTTGGCAGTTGTTTGATTAAATTTTATCTTGGCTTGCTTTTCTAATTGATTTTTTGTAGTAACAGATTTTTAAAGGAAATTTTATTTTCCCTGCCGTGCTTCCTTACAGAAAATCTCTAGTAAATATTTATCAGGAAAGTGTTGTATTAATAATTTTCTCAATAAATATTTATTAGACACTCAACATCACAAAGCTCCATAGAATTGTGATAAATATTGACTGCAGCCGAGAGAGAAACTGTGCCTGAAGAGCATTGCATGCTGCAGGCGTGTTCAGGTGCAGCTAATCAGTGATAAATACCTGGTGATTTTTAGGTAGGAGAGCTGAGCTTTCCTTACCTACCAGATCTGTCATACAGATGACAGCGCAGGGTTAGCTCCTGAGTCAGGGTCACAGAATTAAGAGGCAAATCTCTTGAAATGTTGGCAGCCAAACCAGGGGAGCTAGGGGTTGACACCGCTTTTAAAGCAATTTTTAAAAATACATTGCATCTTCTCCCAGTGGAAATAGTGTCCTTGGTTTGATAGACACGTGAGAAACCAGAAGGACTTCTTGTGACACAGCTAGGCAGGCACGCCAGTACCCACTTCACTTGTGTCTGTGTGCATGGCTGGGCAAAATAATTAAAAAAAAAGTCTGGAAGGGGTAAAAGCAAATAAAAGGTCATCCACAAGTTAATTATTTGTAGTGCCCTACCTACAGATTTGCACTGACATAGGCTGCTCTGTTGCTCTCTGAACTAGAGACTAGAAAAATAAACGGTTATGAGAGGGTAGATATGATTGAGGCGTGGGGGGTCTCAGACGATAAATAGTCTCAGCCCTTGTGTTCAGATACTGCAAGCAGCTTTGGCCGGATTCATTGTGTACTGCTCAGCAATCAAGACAGCAGTTAATAAATATTCTTATTGTCCAAACTCAAAACAAAGCTGAGGTCCTGCGGAGCTGGCACTGTTACCTAGGAGGAGATGCAGGCTGCTCTCTCCAGACTGCTGATTTCTTGGCTGTTTTAATGAATTCTTACCCTGATAGGCTTTAAAACCCTTGAAATGAGAGCAACAAGGCAATTGTCAGAGCAATAGGGATGTGTTGCTTGCGTGTGCCTCTACCCTTTGTGCCAGCAGCATAGAGCAATGCACCGGCTCTGCTGTACCCATAGCTCTGCTGTGCCTTCCATAAGGAATACTA
>NW_010333942.1:9928-36458 GCF_000700745.2 Antrostomus carolinensis
AAAAAAAAAAAAAAGAAAAGAGATGAAATCACCATCAGTTTGGACCAGTATGTAAACAATTCAGGTTTTTCTTTCCAACCACACAGCCCATAGGTGGGAGAAGAGATACAGCCAAGGCAGGATCACTATATCTTCTAGGCTGGCTTGCCTGAGCCAATGCTCAGAGTAGACAGGGCACAGGGCAATAAGTGATAAAGACCTCTTCTGCACTGCCAGTTGTTTATACTGCTTCAGAAGGGTGTAAGTGGCCCTGTCTCCTCTTCTCCCTGACAGGGTCACAGGGACAGGAGTGCTGGGGGTCATGAATGATGGGGTCTATGCCTGGTGGGCTGGCCTGGCGAGGTGCACAAATGCTGCTGACCATGAGGACAGACACTGGCATGTCACAGCTGTGACTAGGCAACAGTGACTCTCTCTGATCCTTTAAATTTAGTTATCTTGTGGCTGACGGGTCTTATTTCAGGAGCCTCCCCCTATTCAGCAAAGGGTTAAACCCAAGCTTAAGTGGCTTTGCTGAACAGGGATAAAGTTAAGCTCAGGACCTTGCTCATATTTATTAACACAACAGTCAGAAGTCTGGATGTCATGAACAGTGTATGTAAGAACTGTGAAGCCCCACTGAGTGTCCAGCCTGCTGCTCATCATTCCTGCATTTTGATAGGATCCTCTGTGCCACACTTATGCCAAGTACATCTGCTTGCTTCCTCCTTGTCTCTGGAAAAATCTGTTGTAATAGTATCTCCTCTGCCTACTTGTTCTCAGTGATCAGAGTTTGGTGGAAACCTTCAGATTTGGCATTTTCTACCAAAGTCACCCCTTTGATTAAATTAAACTCCCAACCTGTTCAATGAGCTCCTCTGAAAAACCATCCTGGCTGAGGAAACATGCATCTGACACCCAGTTTTTCATTTTACACCAGTCTGGACAGTTTTAGCCTGCTGTCCTGCCTAATTCACCTCCTAATGGAATGAACAGCTTCCAACTTGTTTGAGGACTTCAGGAAAAGGATGGTTTAGTTCCCAGTGACCCACACTGAAGTGATGTCTGTGCTGGAGGGGCAGCTTTGGTGTTCATCACACCTAAAAATGCTATGACATGGGGTGTTTTTCTCTGCACGGTTCCTTCCTTTTATCTGCATGCAACATTTGTTTCCACTTACATCTAAAGAGACTTGGAAAATGATCTGATGAATTAGAAGAGGCTACTTAGGTGGAAATGAAAATAACTCTACGTAGCTCTCTGTTACTTCCACAAGTCTTTCTGTGACTAACACTAAGCTGTTATGATACAGGATTTTTGAGATGCCAGGGAGGAAAAACAAAGAGGTTTCTGTGCAGGGCTAATTTTTCCACCCTGGGGTTTTGGATTCCTGTTTGTGGGACTGACATGGAGCTATCCCATCGCTACCCACCAGCAGCGCAGAGCCCTTGCATGGTGGGGGGCTGGCTCCTTGCGCCTCACCTTGCTGGAACTCCAGTCTGGTTCTGCTCTGAAACCCCTGTATGCTCCCAGAGAAACAAGAGGGGATTCTTTCTTAATTTCTCGTTGGAAATGAAGGACAGGCATAAATCTTAGCAACAAATATTGCTTCTTACCTCCATTCTTTCTGCTTTGGAAATCAAGTGTGGTTGGTGAATCCTGACAGGGGGGACAGTCTGAGCATGCTGCTGCTGAGGATCCAATAAATTCTGCTACTAGAGCTTTTTAAAAAAATTGAACTGTATTTTGTGTCTTTCCTGTTCAGAAATCTCCCTCTTTCTTTCTCTGTCTTTTTCTCTCCTTGTCTCCTTTTTTATTTTTTTTTTTCCAAAAAAACCCTAAACAAAACAAACAAAAAACCAACATGCAGGAAATGTTTTGGAAGGGAGAGTCAAGAGACTTAAGTCTGGAATTTTTATGTACACCAGAAACTTAAATGTGTGGTTCAAGCAGATAAACTTACCACACCTCTTTCTGTTTTCTTTCTAGACTTATTACAAATATCTGGCTTGGAACTTAGATTTATGGTGTGAACAAAAGAAATATAGACCATAGAGACATGAAAAGATAAATCTCAGGAGGAATCATAAAAGGGTTTGTTCAACTTTTAAACTGTTTCTTAATGAAACAAAATAACAAAAAAAGATCAGAACACTTATTTTCTAAAATGTTCATGTTTAAAGAATCTGTTGAACATTAGTGATGCCACATATAAAATGTCACTTCTATTGTTTTATGCCTGAGTTGAAATTACATGTAGTGTGTTTCTTTTCCTGAGTTTCTTGTAGTATTACAGTTTGTATTGCTCTCAACTGGAGGTTTGTGCAAAAAAAAAAGGAACAGCAAGCACAGAGTGTTCAAGTTGTATTTTGAAACTAGAGTTGACCAAAATTTCCCAATGTTACATTTAGGAACACTTTTTTGGATTCGTTTCAGGTGGAATGTTTTGTAAAAATGTGTACACTTCTATGATATTTAATTGAGAAAAGAATAAGTAGAAAAATTCTGTTTCTGTTTTTACTTTTTCCTTATACAGCATTCTAAATAATTCTAATCAAAATGAGTCTTTGTGGCTTGAGTTTTGACAGTGCTGTGGACTCTGGAGCCTCTGGGAGCATACGGACCCACTTCTTCCCAAGCAAAGATGTGTGACTTCTGTGAAAGTTTGACCTAGAAAATATTTTAGGGAAAAAAGGATATTTACTCCTGACTTAGAAATTTTCAGTGGTGGAGAATTCCCACAGCCTTTTGTAAGTTGTTCCAGCGATTAGTTATCCTCACAGGCGAAGAGCTTGCACTTTTTATTTCTAATCTGAATTTTTGTGGCTTCAACTTCTTGCTCTATGGACTTAATATACCTTGGTCTCCTATAGATTTAAAAATCCAGTTTACAGACCCAATGCAAGCGCATGCACCTATGTTCAATTAATCCTTGTTCTTATTTGTTAATTTAGATGAGAACCACCACTTGCATCTGTCCATGAAAGCAACGCTCCCTTTGGTTAATCTTTGGATCTCTCTCAGTTGAGCAGAGTCACTCTTTGATTGCAAGCACCGGAATGAATCCCACTGTAGCGGCAGCAATTTCATCCATGCTAGATAGAGAAGAAATCTAACCTTCCTACTCAGTTTGTATTATATGACCAAGAATTACAAGGCCATCCTATTGCAATAAGAGTTCATGTTTAAATTATTATCAACTAGTACCCTGTGAGTACCCAAATACAGTTTAGTTTGAATAAAACAGTGTGTTCATTTGATCCACCTGACTGTCTGTAGTTGAAAGGAAACCTCAAAAATTTTGCCTATCAAGGTCACATGACACTAAAAATGTATGAGGATAATTTTTTGAGGTCAGTGGGTTTCTACTGTGTTCACAAATAATGGATTATGTCCTAGGTCCACTTTTAGGTTTTTATTGAGGGTGTCTTTACCTAGAGTGGAGCTCTTTTGCCTTTGGAAAAGGAGATTTTAGGAATTAAAGATTAATGTAAGGCATAGACTCAAGCTAAATTTTTTGAAAAAATGTGTCCTCTAAGTCTATGTAATTCAGTCATCTAATTGCCAAGATAAATAAATAAATAACGATTTACTTTGCACTTGGGAACTAGAAGATCTTGGATGAGGAACTTAGTTGTAGGCTTAGTCTGCCCCCATATCTTTGGTGATAGTTATTGACCTCTGATGGTTACTTGCTGTCCCCTGTGAAAGGAATTCTTGAGTCTTATACAACAGGTATCCACACCATGGTACTGCCACCATGGCTGGTCTTAGCAGACCCATTTTCCAAAGGCTAGGTAGATGTTCCAAGGCCAAAATGACTATAGAGGCAGACCCACCCATTCAGCCCATCAGGATGCCTCTCAGAAAAAGAAATGGGGCACCTCAGTAGGAACAGGTGGGGAATTTATGCTGCTCCTACCTGAGCTGTAATTTCCCTATGGCTAAATAAGATATTTATTCCTGACCCTTTCAAGAACACTAAATTAACTTAAAAGAAATCAGGTCTGTATCCAAATATAAACAGATTATCTCTGGCCCCTAACAAATGAGATTGCTGTGAAGGAATTGTGTAATTCTCAAGTTTGACCTCCAGTCAGTGCAAACCTTCAAGAGCAGCCTCATCTTTATGGGTATCTACTCCAAGCTTTAAAGCTTCTATGGCTCTGTGGTTTTGTCATGAGCACATAGTAAATGTGTCTAAACATAGCTACTGCAAATATCTGGAAGTTACCAGCTAAGACAGAAGCAGCTAATTGAATACAGCACCAGCAGGCGTAAATGTGCATTGATTTTAATGTTATGTGGAAGATTTAATATGCAAATGACTAGATTACTATTAATTGCATTGCTTATTTCAAAAAATGCCAAAGATAAACAATTACTAAAATTTGTATGTTAATTCAGCTCAAATGAAGTGATTAAAAGTAGAAGGAAAAAATGAAAACAAAGCATTACCAAATTCTTTTACTCACTTTTTTTGGTAAACAATATCTTTCTGTGATATAACTGCTGTCTGACTAAAAAAAAAAACAAAACCATTGATAATTATAACGTATTATAAACCAAGCAAATATTTTCCATTGGAACAATGATTTTCACTTAGCACGTTCATGTTGACAGAGAAAGACCAAAGGCACCCTTGTGACTTTACCAGCATGTCATAACAAAATGAAGGCTTAACCTGTTTCTGAAGGATTGACTTTCAAGCAGGAAACTGGGCTATTTTGGAAACTTAGCTAATGACACTGTTATTTTTTCTCCTGAGTGATAAGGTTGATGGATACATACCACTTGTATTTTGCTTAATCCTTTTTCTCCCATGCTCAGGACTATCACTTACACCATAGTGTTGATCAATCAGTGTATATTAGTATCTAGCTCTACTGACAAATGCTCTTGCTCTGTCATTTGCAGCTGTAAATTTATTTCAACAGAATTATCTGACACACAGTATCCTTTTTCCTTTGGAGAACAGTAAAGACTAAAATTTTCAGAGGAACCTAGGAGAATTCAGTGTCTACCTCTTAGTGAAATTCCAGGGGCACTGACTGCCTGCGTGCCCCAGGAGTCCTGGAAAACCCAGCCAAAGGCTCATTAGGATCTTCCTTTTGCCCCAGAATAATGTCACAGTACATCTAATGTGATAGATTAAGTTTCTATAAAATGTGGAGATGTAAAGAGCAATAAATATACAGACTTACGAAATTTAGAAAGGGCACCAGTAGCTACCACAGGTGTTCAAACAGTCAGGTTTTTTTCACCAAGGTGAATATTTTCAAGCCAGCTCCCAAAAATAAATTCTTACAGCAAGCACACGGTAAAGGATATAATTAGATTACAGAGCTCTGCAATATCAGTGCTTGGCTTCCTTATAGAATTTAAAATACCTTTTTACTGATGGTGAAGAGTTTCCAGTTGAAGAGAAGAGATGCTCAATAAAAACATGATTTTACCATCTCCCGACACTTCTGCAAGGTCACAAGGGCAGATAAACAACTTCCTGCAGCTGTGGCTACATCTGGCACACGACTGAGGCAGAGAGCGTGCTTCGCAAAGATAAACATATCAGGTTGTATCTCCATAGTCTCCTACACTTCTGGATAAAGCTTGGGGAACTGAACTTGGCCCTGCAATGCCAGTGGTAATTAATATCTGAACCTGCTTTGCCACTAATGAATCAAAGCAGCCCTGCAGTGAATTTAAAACCACCCCACTCCAGTAATGCATGGTGACTGTGGGGAGCTGGTGCCACTGCACTGCTTCTGAAGCCCCCAGTGGTCATTTCTCACCTGGAGACTATAGCTACCATCAGTCTGCTGGTGAGATGCTTCAAGGGCAGCCCGTTGCTGGATACCTGCACTGGAGAATGGGTTCCTTGGGGCCTGGGCTTAGAGGCTGTCTCTGTGTTCCTAAGACACATTTTCTTAGTAATTTTTTAGAAGGCAATCTCTCTTTGGATAGCTTCAGTTCAACAGACTTGGTTGGTGGCTATTTCTGGCATACTGTCATTCCTAAAACAAAGGCTGTCACAATGCTTTTGGGTGGAGGGAAGGATAGTTTTTGTTTGCTAACTGAACAAACTGAAATCAATAAATTATTTTTGACTGATCCCAGGTTGAAACTTTTTGGCATATGCAATGGAACAAGCCAACTTAGCTTTAACCTGAAAGGTAATACCAAAAAGGAATTAATTACATTTTGCATCATTTTTGTATTTGGACAGCAGACTAGCATTGCATAGCTGGAGAGACATTTCCCTTGTAGCCCCTTGGGTGAATTGTGTGCAGGTGCCTCTGCAGGTTTCTGGAGAGAGATTCAGTCCTGAAAAGGTGCCTTCCTCATTCCCTGGGCTGTGCCAGGAACCTGGTTGCCCCAGAGGGGAATCCAGACACTCCTCTTAGGCTGGAGAAGAGCAGATCACCCACTCCTCTGCTGTGACTGGGCACCCTGTGAAGTAGCGAAGGGCATCTGAAAGGGAAGGGCAGGCAGTGTCCAGCATTTGGATTATCTTATTTATTGTTATTTTAGATATTGGTTCAATGGGAACTCCATTGGTATGGTCAGAGTACTTGCCCATGACTGGGAGCTGCAACCCTCTGAGCCTGGAGGAATACCTGAAAAGTGCTCCACAAACTCTGTGCAAGAGGTCCTCAGAAAGCCTGCATCCCAGGTGATGGCCAGGCGAGTCTATCCATAACACGCCACAGGGACAGCCTTCAGTGGATGTGACATGGTGGAGGTGCTGGGCAGACAGAGCTCCCGAGGCAGTCTTTGGCCACCCCCTGTTTCAGCGAGTGCTTGAACAGCAGCTGGTGATGGAAGGATCACATTTGTACCAGCCAGATCCCTACCATGAGGAGCTTTGCCCCTCAAGAGGAGAAGCAAAATTCCTCCTCTGCCTTAGCATGGCAGTTTGCACTGAGGAATGGCTGTTTGGCTGTGTAACTGTGTTGGTAGGAGCACTGATTCCTTGCTTGCTTACGTGTTGGGAAATTGCTGGCCCTGTTGCCTGTAGATGCTTATGGTATCTTCCATGAGAAAACTCAAGTTGCTAGGACCTTGGCCCCAAGTTTATGCTCTCTGGAAACATCTAAAATTTAATTCAGTTTAACAAACAAGAAAACAAAATTCATGAGCTATAAAACATCTATTTTCTTTGCAGAAGCCCAAGTTCTGTAACAAGCCATGTCAGGTAAGTATTTGTCCGCACTTCGACACATCAGAGGGAGAACTGTAGGAGCTGACAGCATACAAGCCATTTGATGTTGTGTTTCTACCCTGCTTCCTGGCAGACACCTCTTGGAGATGACAAGGGAGTATCATTTTTACATGACGGTGTTTCTACCAAACTGCTGATAGAGCCCTTCACAAGATCACAGAAGGGTCCGTATCATCTGATTAGCATTTAGAGAAGCTGGTCGGCCGGGAGGGAACTGCAGGAGACCAGAGACTGCCACCCTTGAGGGCTGAGAGAGGAAAGACTCAATCAGTGGTTGATAAGGCTTAGCAATGATAAATCACAAACAAAACTCCAGGCTTAGGAATTCGCAGCACAATCTGTCATGAATTTCCTTCCCTTCCCTCCCTCCCCAATATCTGATGAGAATTTGCCTTTTAAAATGGTCTCTGGCAGTACAAGAAACCAAGTTAGTGAGAATTGCTGAGCTATGCCTGACTTCTGTTAGTTTTCTTAGTGCTCTTTTTTTTTAATAACTGTATCTTTGTGTATATGAGTGTCTCTGGGTATATTTATGTAAATTTGGCTGCTAGTAGGTGATAACAGGAGAAATTTTAAAGTTCAAGGAGTTTTTATAATGTTAAATGCAAAAACCTCATGTGAAAAACACTTGGTACCAGACTATCAACACTTTAAAAGAGGGATGTTTGAAACCTGCCTAGGAGTCACAGTTCCCCACTGAAGCAGACTGCAAAATCCTTTAAAAAATCATTTCAGAGTTGACTTCAGATGACTACAGGAGATAGTTCTGCCAGTAAGAGTGCTCTCCGCGTCAGATTTCCCACCAGTTCTGAGAGGCTGTAACACCTTAATCTGCTAGCTGCATGTATGTACAGTATATAGGTATGACCATGTAGACTAGTGCATGGGCTGGAGATACATCTATGGAGGAGAAGCAGCACTGCGGTGTCAGCCTAATGGGACAACACATTAACTGAACGTACATCTAGGCACCCAGCTGTCATGTATGATGACATTGCTATAAGTCTGCCCAGGACAAGGACACCTCTGCTTTGTCCCCTCTTCCCCTTGTAGCCAATTAGTTGATGCAAAGGGAAGATGCAGAGATATCTAGGTCACCCTTTGCCCAAGAATGGTATAAATAGGACTTAGCAGAATATTGCTCCTAGTTATAGCACTTGTAGTCACACGTGTAGGTTCTCTCTCGCAATTCTAGGGTACAGTGAGCAGGAGTGGGAACAGGTTCTTGTTTTGTCTCTGTCTCTGGGCATACCCTGTGGGCTGTGAATCCTCCCCCCAGCACCTTTTCCATGCTGCCCCTTACCAGTGCTGTTAGTTGTCTTTCATACAAACCAGTTCCCTCCATCTCTTCAGAGAGATGCTGGATGAGCAAAGCAGGCCTGAATGACATGCCTTGCAGCTGCACACCGGCTGCCCCTTCCTTCTCAGGCACACGCACACAGGGGCTCAAAAGTGGGGTCAAATAATCCACATCTACCCAGTCAAGAAGCTGAGAACAAGGAAAGAAACAAGACTGTTAGAATGGACCAAGTGCAGAGGAAAAAAACCCACAGGTTTGAGAGGGAACGGTGGCAAAAAAGCAGAAAAGAAGAAAAGAACGCACTTGAGGGAAAACCCACTGCACTGATCATACAGAGACTGCACATATGCTGCTGCCTAGTTTGAGAGATGGATGGTAGGATCTGCATTGGGCCTCTCACAGAGCTAGTGCTTTAAAAATACATTAAAGCATTGGCTAGCGTGCTTGCGATGAAACCTGTGGATTTTAACCTAAACACCACTGTGATCCCCCTCCTCTTCCTTGACAGGGATATTTTTGGGCAGTGCTGCACTGGTTTGCTGTAGCAGCAGATAGGCTGAATGGAAAAAAGCATAGAAGTTCTTTTCAGTCTGATGTGAGAGAGAAAGCTGTTACCAGAGGGGAACACTGAGGATTTATTTTTAATTTTTACCTTGTTAAAAATCATTGTATGACTGTGATAGCCTGCTTTTTACATCTGTAACAGTTCCTGCCCCATAAGAGCAGCAGGATCCTTCCAAGGGATGCCCGAGCATGCAGAAACGCTGACGTGAGCCTGATGCTGGTGCTAACAACGTGCACTGCTTACTCTTATTAGACAATAACATGTACCCTGGGGTGTCTTCTGGCTTTTGATTAAGCTCCCTGGGATCCCGGCTTTGTAGATTGGCCATTGTAAATGCAGAGGTAGAAGAAAGATGTGATCGCCTCAGCTCGAAGGGTGGTACAACCACCTCTCCCGGCAGGAAACGTTTGGATGCCCTTGATGACAATGGGCAAACAGACAGTGTTTTTGTTTATTTTCTCATAAAGTGCTGATGAACAAATGAGGCAGAGGCATCAAGCAGCTCACGCTGTGAGGAGAGATTTGAGTTTATCAGCTGCTCTTGGCAGGGTAAATTTTGCATACAGTGAGAATATAAAGCAATCCCTCCCAGAGGGGTGAGACTCTAGAGTTTTATTTCATAAATAAAAGGGGAGGAGTGCTTTCCTTAGGGGTTTGCTCTTTTCTTGAGTCAAGTTTGAATAATACCATCTATTTTCTCTGCGCTTCTTTGGTGTAACACGATCACAAAACACATCATAGCTAGCTAGTCTATAGCTGAGGGCAGTAGAGGACAAGAGGAAGCATCTATGGATAAAGCACAGCCTGGGAAATACTGAGGAAGATCTTCTCTGACTAACAGGCTAAACTCTGCTATCAAACTTTGTTTATTAGGTGGTCTAAGCCCTCTGATGAAAGGTGCTGTTCAAAACTTGGGCTGGTATCTGCTCTCACTGAAGTAATCACAAACAGCTCAAAATGCTATGTACAGAACCTTGCCCAGTGAAAAGAGACGATAACGGCTCGAAGTGATCACACAAATCACATGCAGAGCTCTGTCCTGCTGAGTGGGGAGAGCTGAAGATACTCAGCCTCACAGCTAGCACACATGAGTTTTCTTTTTTCTGGTACCTTTACCTAAGACATCTTTATATATTTCAGCAGACAACTCATACTAGATGGCAGATTTGGAAAATGTTTTGGAATTTACTTTATGAAGCAAACAGGGATCTTCCCTCCCAAGCATCTAGAGGCCAGTGGCAATGTCTACATGATCTCCTGTAAAAAGGTGATGCCATATGGCAGGAAGCCATTTATCTGGCTTCATTGCAGTAGGGAGTGAAAATTGACAGGACAATGCTATCTGCAGGGCTCACGGGGCTGGGTCAAATCCTGCTTACCTTACTTATGTAAATAGTTCCCCGCATCTCAATAGCTCTGTGTTGTTACAAACTGTCCTGATTTGCACTTTGCAAACTGAGAGCAGAAATTGCTTCCAAATCTTCCAAATGGACCTTTTCCCTCAAACAGAAAAAAGCTTTGTCCTGCCCAACCGAGTCGCCTGCACTGCTGCAGAAACCCAGTAGCATCTCACAGGGAGTTTTCTTTTGAAGTTTGGTTGTGTAAGACAAGAGGAAAACCTCCTCTCCCAGGCATAATCCTGTAGTGTAAAGTCAGCTTTATATTTATTTATTTTGACATTCAAACCACTCTTTTTAATGCATATCTATAAGCTCTTAGGGATTTAGGTCTTCATCGCTTGGTGATTTGCCTAATATTTCTCATAGTCCCATACACAAGGGAAGTATTTTTAAGAAACTCTGCAGTTTTGGCTTTGCTATTCCTTTACAGTGGTTGGAAAATGAAAGCTGGGGTGGGTGGGGATCATTTAAACAAAATATTCAAGGGTGGTTTTACATACTCCACAACCAGGATCTCAAACCTCTTGAATTACTGCCAAGTCTTCCTCTCAGATCTGTCTGAAATGACTTAGAGCTGGTGCAGGTCAGGTTTGAGCTTCAGCAAAAGCTGTCCTGTGTTACTCCCAGGGAGACCCTGCTATGCAGCACCTGCCTTTGAAAAATAGATCTACATGGTGAAGGAGCACTGAAAACAATAAAGGAGGGTGCAATGGTTAGGAAATTATCTTTGAGCATGGACTCTGCATGTGCAATAACCTTCTCTGCTGCAGTCTTCCTGTGCAGCTGTGGCCGAACCCCTGGGACTGCAGTCTGTAAAGGAAGTGGGGCCCTACAATGTGATGGGATCACCACCCCAATGCCCAGGAGTGTGGTGCTCAGCCTTCTACAAGTGGCTGGAATGGTCCCAGTCCTGGCAGTGCTGTGATGTCCACACCTCACCCATGAGTGACCTGCAGTCACTTTCTTCCATTGCTTGACGCTGTTGGAGCCCAATTCCCTAATTCCCCCTTGCACCAGACGACACTGACTGGGGAGAGGGGGGAGAGCTTGTGCATAGTCTTGGATTCAGGAAAAGAGATGTGAGCTAGAAATTGGTTTTGAAATGTTTTGCTTGGTTGTTTAAATATGCAAGCATTTCTTCTGAATAAGGTGCAAAATATTATCATAAGATGGAGCAATTCAGATGTGCTCATCTGGAATTAAAAGCAATCTCGATTTGTTAATTTTGGCATTTGTGAGTGCGTGTGAAGCTGGAAGAAGAGGGATTCCTGCAGATCTGTGTATTGGCCTGGCAGGAGACTAAAGAAATCAAAATAGCATAAAACCTGGGATAGGATTTGGTCTGCCTAAATCCCACACTGATCCTACTTTCGTTGACTGGCTAATCTCTCTGCTGAGGCCAGAAATTATAAACATTGTGTTAACAACCCACATCCACACTTTTGGGCCTGTCCGCTTTTCTGCAATAATCAACTGTCTAGAGAACCTTCCCAAAATGGGGTCCGTGTCTCTCCCAGTTTGAAGGAACCCCTCTGCCTGCACCTGACTGGGTCGTGCAGCCATCCATCTGTCTGCTGAGCATCTGGGACGAGCACAGCCCACAGTGGCCCTTCAAGGCGAGGCTGGGTCCTCTTCCTCAGGGCAGGGGGCTCCCTTGGCTCGTGCTTCTCCTGGGGGCACCCCAGCTGAGGGATGGACACCAGCCTGGCCTGGGCAGACCACCCTCTGGGCAGGCATCCCGTACAGGTGAGAGGTCTGGTTCACTGAACAGGATCTGCTTCTGGAGGTTGTCAGAGATACCTTCCTCCTGCCATGGCCTTTATAGTGAATTTGAGAGCTTAATTTCAAAGGACTAGGTCACCTCCTCCTTCTTTATATGTGCAATTTAAGTGAAGTAACTACCCACATTTGGAGGACTTGATTTTACCACCGTCTAGGTCAGTTAGACACCTAAATCAGGCAATGAGTAAGCTAAAACACAGCAATGACTCCATCTTTTCCACCAGGTGAAGATGTGCCACACAGAGTCCTTTGATCTCAATAGGTCTCTCCTTTGTTTCCCCTGGGCTTCCAGTCACATCCCTGACACATGGCAGGGCTTTGAGAGAAGGCTGGGAACGGATTAGAGCAGCTACACCCCTCCATCTCCTATCTACCTAAATGAAGAAAGTTAGCATGAGTTTGTTCCATTTACCTGCAAGGATGGGTCTCAGGATTTATATTTTGGAGGTCAATTTGTTATTGACATACATTTCCAAGTATCCATAAATCCACACTTACACACAGGAGGAATATTACCATCATACTTGGGCACCAGTTTCTGCATCAGTTTAATCTTCTGTGTTTGTAATGATAGTCTAAAATTTTTCAGACCTTAAAAATTAGGCTCCAGATTAAAACATATTCCTTCTCTATGGCTTTGTCTGCATAACATAATATTCTTAAAGTGGACACTAAGGGCTTGACTAAGTTTCCTATGCTCAGGTATAAGGCACCATTTAAAATGCTCTGGGGTACCCAGGGCATCCCCATGGGTAGAGAACTATGACAGATGGTCTTCAAAAGACTTACCTCTTCCTGAAGGAGACTAGTGGGATACTCCAGGGCATCTCCAGAGGTACTAAATGCAATTTATGGACAGCTGAGTCAAGCTTGCACCAACTTAATCTGTGTCTTCTCTTCTAGTTTTAATTGGTTACTGTAAATACTTGGAAAGCTTTGGCTCTTGAGTCACTCAGGTCCCTAACTGCTTGTTTTATAAAAGAGCAATTTAAAATAGAAATACAGAACGGTAGTAATTGAGGGAGACCATTTCTACAGCTAATAATTTTTCTTAATTAAGTTACTCTGTGGAAAGGTCTATCTTAGCTTGTTTTTCTAGAAAAAATGCTATGAATAATGAAGGAAAAATGTATTCAAAGGGTAAAATTTCTAAATGATAATTTATGTCATTTTCATTACACTTTGTAACTCTTTGAAAAAAGTTCCATTGTTTGGTGTTATCAGGAATTTCAGTGGGAACTCCCTAGAGAAAGGTGCAGTTGGCTCACTAAAAAGCTTTTCATTTTAAACATGACTGTAGATGGGCCCATACATGAGATAAGAAGGAGAGGGCGGTTAAGAGGAAATAATAAAATATGCCAAAATGTTCTGAAATGATGGTGCTGAGTTAATATTATTTTTTTCATTTCCCTTTTTTTTTCTTCCTGTATTGTCATATGAAGAACACTGCTCGTATTTTCATCAAGTGGACCTAAGCTCTGGTAGGAAGTGGAAGTCTTTCTTCCAAACTTTTCAGAACCTATGCTCTGTCAGTAAAAACAAATTTATTTATAGTAATTAGTTGAAATTTTATTTAGTGCAGAGACTTGCACTTCGGTTGCTTGCAGGTAATTCCTTCTTTGGAGTCTGTATGCTGTGGAGCAACAAGAGTTTTCTGATTGGCAAAGGGTGTTCCTAATTTTAGGGAAAAACAATATGTACAATTAGCAATACCTCTTCTGGCCCAAGCTGTTGGTCTGTGTTGTGGTGGTTTCGGTTGGTCCCTTCTTCCTATCACTTTTTTCAGACACCCATTTAGATATAAGCAGCCCATCCCTGCTGCATCAAAAACAAACAAACAAACAAACAAACAAAAAAGAAAGAAAAAAAACCTCATCATTTTCCTTCTCCATTTTCAGCTCTCAGTCAGACCCTGTAATTGTGCAGCTCAATCCTAGTCCTTGCACGTAACTAATATTTTAAGAAATGGTTCCTATTTTTAACCCGTCCTGTTCCTTCAGGAGCCTAAATATTTTGTGCATTTACGCTGTGTAAAGGAGAGTGGATGTCTTATGTCCCCCATCTTCAGTCTGATTTCACCTAAGTCTCAGCATGCCTGTGTGTTACAGAGCTGAAAGGATAAAAAGAGCTTATGTTATAAATTTCCTCTTTAATGTATCCTTCTATGTATTTTTCTTTTGCATTGAAATTTTCAATTTTTGGTTTTGGTTCAATAGATTCTGCTCTTCCCCCTTGCTGCCTGAAAGACTGAATCTTAAATGCAGTGGTGTTAAGATTAATGTCACTTATGCTGATAACTCAGAGAAAAAAATCCTGTGGAGTTTTCAAATTATGGCAGGCTTTGTATAGTTTTACAGAAAAAAAAAGCAAGAAAACTACTAATCTTTGTATTTCTGTGGTGAAAGAAACATTTCAGGATTCTCCACCATACTTGTTCACAGATTTTTACAAGTTAGAGCAGTGCAGTTTTATCTGCTTATTACTACTAACTATTATTAAAGTTACTTGCTATTTCTTGTTGCATATGTCAGCCCTTTGAATTGATATTGCTCATGCTGGTTGTCTGCTTTAGGGTACTTTTTAAAAAATGGTGTGGCTAGAAAGAGTTTAGTTGTTTTCAAGGCTAAGAAATAAGAATATTCTGCTTTCCAGTCTTAATGGAGGGTTTTCTTGGGAAAACTCTCACTCCTAATTTAAAGAATTAAATTTAAGATGTGTATTGGTCCTGAAAAAATTCTGCACATTTTTTTTCAAATTATAAATCTTTTGAAAAGTAACCAGGATCTGAAAATTTGATCTAGGATTTATTGCCAAGCTCTCTGAAGAGTCTTTCCTTGCTGAGCTGAACCACCTCTACTTCAGCTCTTGCCATACACCACCTCCACTCAGCACCTGTGTCACTTGAGAGCAGGAAGCTGGGGCAGAGATTGCGCCCAGTGTATCGACTGCCAGCTCCTGAGTTTTAGGAAGTAAGACAGCAGTCTGAAGAAGTGGAAAACTGCTGTTTCCTTATTAAGGTCAAAATTATCATTCCTTGCCTGTGGACTCCATCCTTCCAAATAAGAAAAGGAATTTAGCACTGACTTCATGTCTCAGTACTTGTACAGATTGAGTTGTGCTTAGAGGTGTCACCGAATCACAGAGGGAACTGATACTTGCTTATAACAAGATCCTCTGGCAGAGAAGAGAATTTCATTCCTCAGCTTTGCCTTAGATGAATGTTCACTGTACAGGTTGTGCTATTTCTGAGTAAAGCAAGTCTTCCCTTCCCAGAGGCTAATATTCTTGGGCCTCTGTCTGAAAATCTTTACTTTATTGGTGTCAGTAACACTGCTTCCTTCTCAAATTCAAGAAGATAAATGTCAATGGGAAGGGCAAAGATGACTGGAAAATGCAAATTGAAAAAACGTGCTTTTCTTTCCCAAATGGCCATTTTTTATCTCATTTCTCAGGGTTTCTTTTCCCCAGCTGTTTCTTGAAACAGCCCTCATCTGCATCAAAGACAACTTCCTTGAGTGTTGCTCCTGAGAAAAGTCAAAATACTTCTTTTGCAATTTCTTTGAGTTAAAATCGGTGAGAGAGATGACAGAAAATGCTGAACAGGAGAAAGAAAACTGGCATTAAACCAGTGTACATGCCACAGTCGAACAACAGTCAAATAGTAGGAGTAAAGCAGGAAAAACAGGAAGGGAAACAAATTCACTTTCATTAGGAGAACTGCAGGATTTCACCTGTAATACTATCTTCTTTCCCTGTGTTTGTGTAACTAACAGGCTCCATGTGAGCAAACAGCCCGGCTGATACCTCTCTTGTCGGGTGTTCTCAGAGAGGCTTTTTCTTCCTAAGTACACATCTTACAGGCTAATTGATTCCACCTTCCGAGAGCGGCAGGATCTCACGATGCGGTGCGTCTTCAGCGCGTGTCTACGGCACGCTGTGGGGACCTGCAAATAGCAGGGAGGAATTTTTAGAGTGCGTCTAATGGCCTTTGCTTGTCATTAAGCTGATAAGTGTAAAAACCACTCTCCAGACTATTTGTGACACTTTGTGTTTTTCACATGGTACTTCTGTAACATAATCACCCCTGCATCATCTCCCTGCAGACAGTGCCTGAACATCTAAGCCGCAAGGCAGATCTTCTGCTCGATAGACCTCTGTGGCTTTATGATAGCTGAAGAGTTTTGTCATGCTAGAGGGTAACCCTCTGTCTGACCATATTTGTATTCCATAAAGTATTTTCTAACAATGCTAAAAGGTGACAGCTGGAATAGTGAATTTGATGCAGGACTAAAGGAATGAGCAAATCTACTGTTTATTGTAAAGATGCACCTCAAATCCCTTGATTTCATGGGGCATTGAGTATATTTTTTGCTGGGATTAAGAGAGAGATCTCTCATGTCCTTCTTCCGATTGAACTTAAATGCCAGTACACCATCTCTCCTATACTGGAATCTGCTTTATGATTTTACTGCAGTAATGTTAAGACAAACTATCTCTGTTGCCATCTGGCAGTGAATGCCATACTGAATATAGAGCACAGAGCTGGGTGGTCCATGGCCAGGACAGCCCTAGCAGCCTGTAGGAAAAGTGCTAGAGATCCAAACAACATAAGATGCCCAAGTCCAAAGAAAAAGATAATTTGGGAGTCAACAGTATTGGTCTTGGATTCTGTCCAATTGCTTCTTTAAAAAGAGAAAGAGAAAAGTAGATGTAGCACAAGATCTGGAGAGAAGTAGCAGGCTGATAGGAAAATGGAGCAAAGGTATTGTCATTTACTTGCAGTTTCATTCTGTAGTTTTATTCCACCATGGCTCTTCACTCAAGATGTGGCATGTGTTACAATACAGGTGGAGTTGTACTCGCCATACTTGCAGTGATTTCTCTGGGAGATGTCCCAAGCAGCTCTGGTTCAGGCAGGAGAGCATGCCATCATGGGGATGTGACCTGAGAAGAGAGGCAGGTCTGTGGTGCCCAGGGAGTCAGCAGGGTGAGGAGTGAGCTATGGCTGAGAAAGGAGCGAGCAAGGAGTGAGCAAGGACCAAGCCCCACACCATGCTCTTATGACTGGGTGCTTCTGGGCTGCTTCCTTCCTCACCCGCTGCTCAGACAAATGTCTCCTGAAAAAGACTTTTGGATTTTTTCTTTCTCTTGTCATACCTTTCTGCAATAATATCTAAGAGTTTAAGATAAGAAGTTTAAGATAAGAAAAAGTTCATTGTACTACCTTTGTTCTGAAATATCCCCCGTCTCCAATATTTTTTAAAATTACTTAAATGCCATGCTGCGTGCCTCTCCATTTTCTTCTTTGCAGTACCTGTTCTCCCTGGGCTATCAGTCACTCATACCATAACCTAATATGATTTTTGGTCCTTTTTAAGTGGTGTCTGGATTCTAAATTATAAGCTGTTCCTTTACATTTTGCTTACCAGTAATTTCCTCTTAAGTGCCACCTTCCAGATTTCTCACAAAATTCACCTAATACTGAATACAGCTTCCCTGTTGTTAATAAACCCAGAAACTGTGGCCAAGTCTCAGCTGTAAATGACAGTTATTGGCGATGCACTGCTCAAGGTGGTGAACTCGGGAGAGGGATTCTCTTTCTGTTTCTTGTTTGTACAGGACCTAGCTGAAGGAGGATTTAATCCGTGCTTGGGCCCTTTGTACATGATCACATTAGAAGCAGTAGTTCAGTTGCTAACTCAGCCTGAACTTGTTGTTATCTGTGCAAATTGTCAGACATTGTTCAGTGTCTTATTAACTATGTCCATTAAGTCTGTATTTAATTAGCATGTGTGCTTTCTGACATAATTGCAGTAATGCTAAGATCAACTATTTCTCCATCCAGCTCCAGAGAGCATGGAGCTGGACATTCATTTCTGAGAGCTGTAGGCAATGTGCGATTGCCTGTGGTTGCTGGTGTCCCACACACTCTGTACATCTATGTGCCGATCGGGCCTTTGCTTCTGAAATCTTGAACTTTAGCAACAAATCAAAATGGACCTTGTAGGAATGGTGCTACTGGTCCATCAGCAGTCTTCAACCTGTGTCTTCTATGTACAGATTTTTCTTTCCTCAGCAATAGGGTAATTGAATTGCTTTTCATGGCACTTTTCCTTTCTAAAACCTTATTTTCAGATTTGCCAATTGGTAGAGTAGGAATCTGCACTGCTTACAGAAGAGCTTATTTTCTTTGCAGCTAATGATGACAGTTTATTTTGTCCCTAACAATGGACTTAAGATTCTGTGATCCTGTTCACCTGTACCATACTCCACATCTTCTTGCAAAAGAAAGAGCTAATTCTTTTCCAGAAATCTCCAAAACAGTGTGAGCAGCCTGAAGGTCAAACTTGTGGCATAGTATATAAAAACCAGAGTGATAGGATCATGCAAGTAAAAATAGTTCATAAATGGTGATATAGCACTGATTAAATTACAAGATTGTGTGAAAGATGACATTTAACCTCTCAGTGAGGTCACCTTGAAGTGGATGTGATGTCATCTTTTATGTCATCTCCACTATGAATTTGCTTGAGTTTCTAAATGAGATAACCTACGGCCAATCTAAAGATTAGTGTGTGGTTATGTTTTTGCCTCCAAATTTCACATGTTCATAACTTTGATGCTGTTTAACCATCTTATTCTATGCTTAACTATGATTTTGAAGGGCTTGTGGAAGTCTGAAATAAGTAGGTCTAAAGAATACACTTATTCTGCTGTGTCTCACTGTTTGTTGCACAAGCAAGTATAGTTATTATTATTCATCACAACACTGAGAAATAATGTACAATAAATACAAGGAAAGTCCATCTGGAAAACTATAACCACAAAGACTAGAAAAAAAATTAGAAGTTAAAATCAAACTAATTTCAGTTAAGCAAAAATGGAAATGTTATGTTTTTCTGGAATATCACATTCCAAAGCTTATTTCTGTTGAAGAGGAGAGGAAGGTTTGTTAATGTGCTTTTGATCTTTAAAATGTTGCCACTGAGACTGTAAGTTTCATTCTCTACGTGTTTGACTGGATCAAAAGAAAGAGCAGTCAAGAAGAACAGAAACATGAGTATGTGCTGAATTAACCTTTTTTTAATTATAAAAGTTATAGCTCTGTACTGCTGACAATGCTAAATTTCCCATTTGAGGCCTTTGATATTAATGCATTCTTGAGGAGGTAAGAACCTCTTATTTTTTATATGGCATTAAATGGTTTATTTATATTTAAATCAGTCCTAAACTATACTTAGTTTAAGCAATTTTTCATTTTTTCACTACCAGGCACTTGAACAAGTTGGCCAGAAAAGCCATGAAGTCTCTGTCCTCAAAGATACTTAAAACTGGACTAGAAAAACCCCTGAAGAACCTCATCTAACCTTTATGTTAGATCTAACTTAGAAGCTGACTCTGCTTTGAGTGAGGGACTAAATGATCTCCAGAGGTCCTTTCTAACAAATTATCCAACGTTTCTGTGCTTCTATGGGCTAATTTTAACACTAACAACAAAATATTGGAAGTATATCAACAACTGTACTGTTAAACAAGGTATATTTGCATTTGGAGGAACTTCCTAAGTTTTGTGGTCATTGGAGACAGTTATACTTTTCTTGCCTTCCTTCTGCCTATGGAATGACTTTCAAGGTGGGATATGTTTTGTATTTTTCCACAGCATGATGGACACTGATGGGATCTGGAAATACACTCAGCTGTACACAAAAGGAAATATTCTAAATATAGATGCTTCCATAGTTAAGCTCTTCCTGCTGGACTTAAATTAATCTTGTTTTAAAAAGAGAAGGATCCTTTACGCTTCCCATCATCAGATCCAAGCGTAAGTGCGGTTTACATATAATGCAAAAGAGCAGAAATCCCAGTGGAGATTGAAGCATTTTCTTGAGAAAACATTGCCAGTTTCTAATCCAAACTGAATATGACACAGAGATGAAACTGTATTGTTAAGCAGCCAATGGCACTTAACAGCAATCTCGATGGCTGCCAATGTAAGCACCTGGGTAGAAAAAAAATAGGCATTTCTGAACATGGATTTGACATTAAACTATACGTTGGGACATGTGTTTTCCGCCATAGGGAGCATGCTGCAAAATGCTGGCAGGCAAACACCCTCTCCATAGAGCTTCATGAGGTAGCAGCCAGCACGTGGAGCAGGATACAAGACCTTTCCTTACTTTTTAAGTCAGCGTGGGTGTTTTGTGGGTTTTGTTTGCTTGTTTGTTTCTTTTTTTTTGTTTTGTTTTGTTTTTTTTTTGGGGGGGGGGGGGGGGGGGGGGGGGGTGTTGTTTTTGTTTTTGTTTTTTGGGGGGGGGGAGTGGGTTGGGGGGGTGTTATTCATCACGTAGAACTGTCTAAAGCTCAATGTTTCTAGCCCCTGTGCTGAGCTGAGAAGTCTGGTTTCGGCCTCAGCTGGTGCTGTAGGCTTCATGGAACTCATGGGATAGTCCCACATCACCATGGTCTGACACCTAGTGGCCATGAAACAAAAAATACGGGGTATTTTTGAGCTCTACAGCATGTACTGAACCAACCAGTTACGTCAGTAAATTATTCCCCAAAGAAAAATGGCATAAAGCCTTCATTTAATGAGCTGCAGTGTGTAGCTGGCCAGACTCTAGGCACATGAACATTTCCCCTGAGCAAGACATGCCATTAGGTGTTTTAAAGATAAATTGCCTGTTCAATGGGAAATATTGTCCCTGTGGAAAACAGTTAGGGAACATAAGGAAGCTACACAAAAAGAAAAAAAATCCCTGATTAAAGTTCAATCCATGTTGTGCTGTGGTACTTCAGTTTTGGGACCAACTGCTGGCTGGGTTGAAGACAGAACAAAGCCATGTGAGAAAAGCCTGTTTCCTTTGGACTTTCCAAGATAAAAGTGTATATCTCAGCTGGGTAAACATAAAGTTTGAGTCATAGCCCTCTGCAGAATTACTTGGTAAAAAAGGAGTTACTCTATGTGGGCTCAAGTGAAGAGCTTGAATTCCCAACCCTGGAAAGCTAATGTTCACCATCAACGTTGGACTATCACAGTGAGCACTGACCATTTTCCTATGCCAAAAAGACACTGAATTATACTCTAGGATTCTTCATTTTGCCAGATCCACGCTGAATAAGTCCAACTGAGGAGAGCCTTCTGCTAATCTTGTCTTCTCCCACCCAATGCCATGCTATGGCTTAAATGCTTAAATCTGAGACACAGTTAACACATGCTGAGGTTTTGTGCTGTGAACATGAGAATTGAAATGACCCTTTGTATCTTTGCTACCATCCCATCTCATTTTAGGAGGACCTAGGAAAGAAAAGTCTCATTTTCATCTGTCTTTTTGCATTGCCAGATAGTTTGCAAGTGAAGGTACTTTTCCAAGTATAACCAGGTATAAGTCAGTCTCTTCTACTCACTAGGTTAGAAAGGGATTCACCTCTGTGTTAGGAGGCTGATAAAATTTCACATTTAGTATAAATGTGTATTTTCTATGAAGAAGGCAGACAAATCAGGGATGCATTCCAAAGAAATATTAAGTCCTTTACTGGCTTTGTACAGAATGAGGAGGCAATATGTAACTTTATTATTGGGCAGGAACCTGTTAAATGGGATGTTGTTAAGAATGGTTTCATAGGATCACATACATTTTCCTGATGGCTTTAGACCAGCTTTCTTCCAGACAATTTCTCCTGCTCATCAGTTTTAGCAAGTCCTGGGTTGGCGAGTGGTATAGTTTTTTCTCATTTTCTGGAAGTCCCCATTTTTGCTGTCAGTCAAATCATCAATCCATTCATTGGAAGGGGGGAAAGAAACAACAGATGCATCTTAACTTAAATTCATGTTACATTTAGTTTTTAAATGAAATTATTATGTTTTAAAACTGATGTGTCTATTTTTTTCCTTCTTTCCTCTTCTGTTTTGTATATGAGACAGGACAAAAATATAGCATTTGCCCTTTTCCATTCACTGCAATTCATGAGTCTCTGTTGGGCTGGATTTCATCTTTACCTTGTGATCCCCACAGGTGATCCCTTCCCTACAGTTCCCCCTTTCTCTTCTGCCCTGGTAAAATTAAGTTTTTATCTTCTTCTGAGCAGACACCTTTTAAGTATTCTTTGGAGATGCTTCTGTACTGCCACCAACCTTCCCTTTGCTGAGTATATCATCCAGTTCTCATTTAGACATTGTTGAAGTGATCATTGTGATTTCTCTCATCAGCTTCTGTACTTGCTCAGCAGTTATTTTCTTGCAAAATCTCATCTCATTTTGAAGTAAGAAATGCTAAGATGATCAAACAGTTAACTGTTCTGCTGCTGCCGTTCAGGTACATAGGTCTGAAGATCTTTTTTGCAGAGCTGGGTGTGCACCACTCCTCCTGTTTTGCAGGCAGCGCAGGGCAGTGAGTCGTGTCCCAGCACGCATGGAGGTGAGATCCCTGGGCTGCAGTCCGCTGCCCTGACCATTCTCAGTGCCCCAGCCTGCCCAGAGCCAGCTTGCACTGCTTCTGGGGAAATGAAAAGAAAATAAAGAAGTTGGGAAAACTATTTTCCTTGAACCTGCTCTTTCTGTTTTAAGATGAGTGAGGGCCAACAGGGGCAGGTTATCTCAATGACAGCAGTGTTCCAGCTGTTCTGCAGGAGCTGCTGATGTTCATGCTATGCGTCTGGAGTAAGCAGGAGTAGATTGCTTCTTTTTGAGTTGCCACAGGGAGGGAGCATGATCCTGTGGTGAGGTAGGCCGATGTCCTGCCTTGGCAGCATTTTAGAGTTAAATTTGTTTTCTCAGTGCCACACCTTGCTTGAGAGTGCACACATACTTTTGGTATGGTGCTAGCAATAATCAGGATATCTAGAAAATTTTCTGCATCAGGAAAATCTACTGGTGAAAATGATATGCTTAAAAAGATACTGGACTTGTCCTTTATGGAAAATAGCAACAGTAATTTAAGACTGGGGCCAAATACAATGAACATGAAGGGAATGTCCAGTCCAGCTACCTGCCAGAGCTGCAATATCTGCAACAGCTCTTCCTTGTGAAAACAGCTGAAATAGTTCCAACTTCTCTTCCTCACAACAGCTAATTGTATGATCTGTAATTCCTTTCTGGATGCATGCAAGGTTTCCATGCCTGACTAGTACAAGGTCAGTGGATGTTAAAGGTCATTGAGAGGATGAGGGAGAAGCTTTGTGCAATTTTATCTTTCCTACTATATTGCTGCTCATTTTACGTTCACCTCTCTTCTGCGAAGCAGCATCTCTGAGCACGTCCCAGGGAGCTGAAAGCTTGGTGAGCTCATCCAGGGTCTACACCCAAGCTGTCTCCTCTATAATTCTGGTGGCCTACTGGATTCAGCCGGATAATGGGAGTAATGTTAACTCACCTTTGGCTGGGAGATCAATGCAATTCATTTTTGTGATAGTCTCAGCAAAGATGATACAGAAAGATCTGAAGTAAATGAGAGCTGCACAATGCACAGAGTTAATGCATAGAGTGTCATCACTGTGGTTCTCCAAGGTTATCCCATTTGCCTGGAATAAACATTGACATCTGAGCAAATGAAGTGAGCAAATAATGATGCTAATAATAAATAAATAAAAGGCAGCAGGGTTCTGGGCTTTTTAACTTCCATTATAAAGGCTCATTTGAAGTGTATCTCCAAATCCAGATCAATGCACCTAACAAAATCACATCCAGAATCTAAAAGCTGATTATCTGTCTGGTTTCAGTGAAGAAAAACTGCTCCTGCTAAACCTTCTCATCTGCAAAAACAGCTGATTTGAATGAGCTTTGCATTGGCTCATACAGAGAGATATTTGCTGCAAGCTGCTCCCAGTTGGTCTTCAAGTCACTTCTTTCCATTGCTGGGAGGTCTTCAGAAAGCTTTTTTAGGTAATAATGCAACCTTCTTGCTCACCTTTAATTGTGACAGGCCTGTTACAACGCTTATGAACTTCATACAGTCCACACTCTGACACTGAATATAATTTTCAAGTCTTTCAGAGTTTCATAGTTGTTAGAGCCGAAAGATCCTGATGACTTTTAAGCTTTGTCCTGCTTTACACAATGCAGCCATACATCTGGCTGTAGTGGCAGGGTTAGAAAACCCTAAAAATTATAATTCTAGCACATTATGTCTTCACTGAGCACTTCCTCACCCACTTCAAACTGACATTTATGCAGACAGAGGTATTATCTTACTCAACAGCTAGGCATGTATTTAATCACCCAAAACCACAGGTAATGCATTCATTTTGAAGGAATTAAAGCTGTGTGTTACCTTCCCAAGTCTCAATTAGCATGTGTAATAAAGCATTTGCAATTTGGAGGTGTAAGAAATTTACTGTGATAGCACTGTTCTGCCATACAAATTAGACACTTAACAAGCAGTCGGTTCTTCCTGTTGCCACAAATTTATTTATCTGGTTGTATCTTTACAGTTAGCCATTTTTAACAGGCATTTCTAATTGAATAATAACAAGTTTATTAAAGGAAATCCTTTACAAATTCAAGGTGGCATAATTACTTTCTAAGAACATAAGATATTAAAAGCAAATTGCTTTTTAGTGCAGCAGAAGTTCTTTCCAACTGCATTGACTCTAGATTGTCTCATACCTGAAGCCCATGGCTCTACACAGCTCCAGCACTCTCCTACAAACTTGTCTGGCATTTCTACCAGCCTAGTCCAGGGATGCTTTTTTCAAAACCAGCTGGTTTAATCTCTCCTGATTTTGCACAATTCGGTGTGCAAAGTCAGCAGTGACTCCTGGGGCCTGTGTAGGCTATTTTGTGTTTGCATGCTTGTTTGTGTGTGCATGTACGTATACTATGCGTGGACTATCAGTTAAATATGTATTGACACACAGTGTAGGCAATAAAAACTAAGGCCAGAGCTTAAATCTTGTCCCTGAATTTCCCTTTCCTCTCCTGTGTTCTGGTCCTTGCTGGTAGTTTACTGCCGGAAGCTATACACTAATCAGCCTGTAAAACCCTGCTCTGGGGGAGACGGTGATCCCAGCCGAAGGCTGGGGCAGATAATAGACTTGCCTCACTTGACAAAAAGATAAAAGAGTGCATTTTGTTCTTCATCATTTCACTGGTTTTGGCAAGTGGGTTTTTTCTCCTCTTGTTTAAATGACATAAACAACTCCAAGTGTCATGGCAGGAGTGGGAGCCTGTCAATGCAGCCCTATAATTAGAAAATTTCCACGCATGAGGCAAAAGGAGTGTCTTCAGGCCACTTCCTGACCCACTCATCCATAGATCAAAAACCTGAGTAAGATATAGATAAGCAAATGCCCAGGAAATGAAACATACTCCATATTGCTAATTCAGACAGCCTTATTTTTTTGCTGCTGTTGGAGACTGCCTGGTACAGCACTTCTGCCTAGGCACGTTGTTGCATTGTCAGTGAATTTGAAAGAGTGGCAAGACAAAAGGCTGCTGTCCTGTTGGGGCCAAGCATTTTGTCTTCCTTCCTTTCATCCTCTTTCTTAACCGAAGTGTAACTCAATGGACACAGCATATTGCTGCAAAACCCAGAACAGAATGTGCATCTCCTCTCCTCTCCTCTCCTCTCCTCTCCTCTCCTCCAGATTATTCTTCCCAGATTAATAGCAGCAGAAAAACCTGCCAACAAAGCCAAATGAAATATTACCCCCTTTAACTTTTGTATTCAACTACTTGCTTGCTGGCACAATCCCACCAGATAAGCACCTTGCTTTTTGCAGATGCCAGTGCTGTACTCTCCAACTTGTGTCTATATGCTACAAACACAGAACCTGCAAACTCAAATAGCAGCCAGTGATATCAATCAGGTGTCTACTTTTTTATATTAAAGGCAAATTAATATCAGACTCTTTTAAAGTTCATCTGCTTAGTATTTGGGTGAGGCGGTGTGGTTCACTGCCGCTGCTTATAGGTACCCAGGGAGAATAGGGCAGGAGGGTTGTACTGGCATCGGCATCTGATCTGATCTGACTGATGAGCCTGACATCTTAATTCTCATGAAAAGTGCCACAGTCTCTTCAGCAAGGATGTGAGGTCAAGACCTTGGTACTGCAGCTCAGCTGAGCGTGTGTACAAACTTCTCACAAGCGAGAGAGTTAAGATCGTCTGTCAACAGCTCCGTCCCATAATGTGCTGAGAAGTCTGGCCCAGCTCCAGAGCTAATTTTAAGCATATGAGTAGCTTCTTTCAAGTCAGTGAGAGTGGCAGAGTGAGCTGCTGGCTCTGGGAGAAGGATGCTTGGCCACTGGCAGGGCTGGACCCTGAGGAGGCAGGGACGGTGCCACCC
>NW_010333942.1:36494-54119 GCF_000700745.2 Antrostomus carolinensis
TCGACAAGGCAGGCGCAGCCATGCCCTTCCCTCCACACGCACTCCCAAGGCCCACTTGCTAGTGCCAGAGTTGCTGGGCTGCTTATATTGCATAGGATTTCCTGTACGGCGTGGTCAAATCCCATCCGCCATATGACAAACATATAGGATATGTCTTTTCCTGTATTTTTGCAGTAACCAGCCCCTCTTCCGGATGCTTGGGAGTCCAGGCTGGCAGCTGCCAGGAAAAATGGCTATTGCACACCTACAGATACATCGCACTGTACGTACCACACTTACCATGCCTGCACTGTCGTTAATCTGGGTGTGCATAGGGCTGTACAGGCACAAGTGTCTCTGTCTGAGAGTAAAATACATTCAGAACCATGACCAAGGTCTCTAAAAACCTTAATATCATGAACCTGGACAATAGTAACATCTTCACTTCTGTGGGGAACTCCTAACCTTTACCAATGAAAATAGCCAAAGCAATGTCAAAATGTTTTACAATATTATTGCCTCTTTTTGCTAGGAATGAATGCGTATAAGTCTGTAATTTTATGTAGATCACATTTTTAGAAGCCAAAGAGTGTAACAGCTTTCAGCTGTTACTCTTGCATTTATCTATAGAAATGTTCCTGGAGATGTGCAATTATTAGAAGAGTAATTTAGTTTCAGTTTGCAGAATTGCCTAATGAAGATTGTATCTTCAAAGTCGTTACAGTATGCCCGTCTTTTATCCAAATCACTCGTTATCTCAGCAAAGGGCATGTCTATTAGAGAGCAGCACTTACGTGCAAAACTCTTGTTATCTGAGCACGTTTAACTAGTTAAATTCCATGGCTCCAATGCCAGCCAGATAAAGAAGGCTACTATATATTTAGGACACAGCCTGCAGAAAAATTCTCGCCAAAATATGGCATGGTATGGGACTCTGCTTTATTAAAAATGACTTGTTCTTACCTAACCTTTTCAGATTGCCATTTAATTTAGTGATATTTTCTTTTGAGTTTTAGAGTGATGCCTCAGCAGCTTTCTATTTATCCTTTGTTCTCTCCTTCCTATCTCATTTCCAGAAGATGTAACCTCTTTCCCCTCCTAGCTGAACAGCAATAGTAGCATTATAAACCAGTCAAATGTACCAGAAGAGTACTGGCAAATGACTGAATGATTTGTGCTGCATATTATGGTGAACCAGGCAATTGTTGGGCTTCAACTTAATTAATTAAAATAATCAAGTTTTTCTCATGTTCCTTTCCCATGAAGTAACGTGATAAATAAGTTGATGACATTGAAAATTCCCCTTGAGAAGCGCCTTGCTCTCTTCTTCCAAACACCAATGTGAGGCTGAGCATCTTGCAAAACTGAAGAGTCTTCCAAGCAATCACATGGGTTGTGCCGGTTGCTTTTGTTTTGGTGTTTTTCTTCTTCTGAGGTGCACCATAAAGAGTTAGCTTAAACTCCTCTTGCTACTTCAGAGGCTATGAGTTAAAAAATCAGACCAGTCCATATGGATTATAATCAGAAAACACTTACAGTTAAGAATCAGAACCAAATACTTTATTCAGAGGTGCTTTCTTTTACAACAAGTAGAAATTCAGGAACTTCTGTTATCGACAAGGAAGCCCAGGAACAATAGCTCTTTCCTGTAAGTATCAGTAAAGTGATGACTAAACAGGCACACAGTAGCCAACCAGTAAGCAAGGCTACCTCCAGTGGGCATGCAGAGAAAGATGGTGAAATTACACCCTATTTATTAGTTTTCTGCCATATTCCAAGAAGAGGAATGTTACTACAATCCCAACAAGACACAGTAACTGCTGGTAAAGTATAGTGAGGTTATTTGGTAATAAATTATACCCCCACATGGTCCAAGCCTCTCATACAGCTGCATCACAGCTGCATTTCAAATTATGGTTGGGAAAAACAGCTGTCACGTTCTGCACTAGTCTTGTGGACTGCTGGAGACACCGGTGTTCTAGTTCACCCAGACCTTGCCTTGGCTCATCAGGTCACCTTCTCTTGTTGGAAAGGCTGGCAACTGGGTTTGTCCATGGCACATCCCGTCAGCTGTCACCTCGCCCCAGGGACCTGGCGCCGATCACGCTACCAGAGGTGGCTCGCACGATGAGTGTGAAAGCATCACTTGCTTTCACTTAGTGAAATGAATGCAAGATTACAAAGACTATGCCTGGAGAATATCATCTTGCTAAGTGCTTAATGGGCCCATGCTGACCCTCGAAGGCCCCTTTCTCTCCAGGCAGGAGCTGATGTGGTCTGTTACTGTGGGATGGAGACAGCACCATTCCCATCTCTTGTGAGGAAAGCAAGTCTCAAGGCCATGGGAGCTGCTCAGCAGGCATCCAGCTATTGCAAGAAAGAAAGCAGGACCTCCAGGATGTGGTGCAGGTGGTGTTTATCAGAAGTGACAGGAGATGAATTTGGGCAAGCTTGTGTTCGTGCATGACTGGGGAGTATTTTAGTAGAATATGCATTAGAGTAAAAGCCTAATTAGCATAACTACAGTTAGTTCAGTCAAGGTGAGATGAATAAAACACTCCTTTGATGTCACAAAGGATGGGGTAGTTAAAATAAGAAAAACCCCTCAAGTTTATTTTATCCCTCCAATATTTGCATTCTCATAATGACTTTTGTCAGTTTCTGGTGATTTCAATGATGATTAAATCTTTTCTCAGATTCTGATTATCTCATTTGGGCCCAGCCCGTGTTTCTGGTTCTGCCCAAACCTGTGTGCACACATGCGCCTGCTCCGGACACTGCTCTGACATTCCCAGCATGACAGCAAGCAGCTTTTGCTCAGAAACAAAGCTACAGGAATTCATTTGAAAGAATTGTTGAACTTGGCCTCTTATTTCCCAGAGACATGACTGGTAAACAGATTTATTTGTCATAATTTTTCAGCTGAGTGATTTCTGCAGATAACTTTTGGCTGCAGACCATTTACAAATATTTTGCAATAATATTGGAGATTTGAGATGATTTGCTGTAGGTTGCATGAGAAGTTTCTGCTCTCCTGACTGGATGAATATAACTCCTAGAATCAGGTTTCTTGTTGAAATTCTTGTGTGTATAAAATCCGTATTTACTTTCTGCAGATTCTTTGTAGTGTGTGTGGTTGATGTTGCCAGGGGCTTAGTACACTGTCACTGCTCCAAAAACCCACTTATACCTGTGCTTAACTTCTTCAAGGACAAGATTAGTTCCCCAGAAGTCAAGCCAAAGTTAATTTGAGCATGTGTAAGGAAAAAAGCAGCAAAGTTGGTTTAGGATTATATGATCGTGAAAAAATGTGTGTCCCTTCTTTGTCCTGAAAATGATACCGCAGCACTAGTCCTGTTCCTGCCCTGGCCCTCTGCTTGTGGCACCTCTTCCTCTGCCCAGCCACCCCTGCCCCACTTTTCTGCTCAGCACCAAAACTGCAGTGGCTGTGGGAGGGCTGTGCTCCCCTGAGGCCTCTTTACCTTCTCCATCACTCCTAAAACACTGCACCTCACGTCCACCCCCCAGCAATCCAGCTAGAAGCCCTCTCCTGTGGCAGTGCATGCTCAACAGGAAGTAGTCTGGAGCATTTGGCATCTTACTTCATCCATCACACAGCCCCAGGATGCTGAGTCCTCCCAAACTGCCACCTGTGGCTCCTAATTCCAGAGCTGTAGGTTAAAGACTTGCACAATTTTCCAACAACTTAACTTTCTGCTCCTAGGCAAAACTCATTGCTTCAGTGAATCATCCTCCAGCCATTCTGTGTGGGAACGACAGTCACACATGATGGTGCTGTGCATTCATGGATCTGCTTCCCACTACATCAGGATAGATACCCACAAATCCTGCTATGATGACTGGTGTAGCATGAGTCCATTTTGACCCATTTTGTCTAAGTCTGGAAGACCAGATATCCTGTGTTGGTTTAGGCAGTCCTGATGTGCAAGAACTTTCCCAACCCTTCAACAAAATGCTTTGCACTCCTATTTGGTCTTCATGATTCACAGGGATGCAGGATTTTCCTAGTCACTCCCTTTTGAGCTGCAGCCCTGGGAATTCATAATTCATCACGCTGCAGCAGGGAGGTGGGAAACGGGGGCTGCCCTGCTCCTGCCTGGTGTGGTGGGGTGAAACAACCCAGCAGGAGCATGGCTTCATGCAGGAGAGATCCCCATTGTCCCCTTTTCAAAAGAAACCTAATCCGGTAGCAAATACAAACTCTCTTGCTAATATCTTTAGATTTAGGACTATGTTAACCCTGAAACAGAACTCAATCTTCCCTTTCCAAGCATAGTCACCTCGATGATGACTGAAAATGCTGGTGTTGAAATCCAGAAAGGCTGCCGTTGTCTTTTCTCTGTTAGGAGTCAGAGGGCTTTGGACTACAAACTTCAAAAGTGTCAGCCTAGTGCCTTCTGCAAAAGTGATTTCTATTAATAAATACATAAAATTAAGGAAGAGTGTGGGGTCCCATCATTCCATCTCGGCATGCAACAACAGTTGTGGGTAAGCCCCATGTGAGAAATAAGTCCTCACAGCTGCTACACTGTTAACTTTAGCTATTTTGTTATTTTGGCTAAGTTGTCAAAACGTTAATTTCCTGACGTCTGGGAAACTGGCTGAGCAGCATCTACAGCACTGGGCTCTGCTCCTTGCTGTTGAGATAGAGAGAAGCTGGATACAAGAGTGCAGACCTTCGGCAAGTGGTAATGCAAAGAAAGGACTGCTTTTAGTTCCTCAGCAGCAATTTTATCTTATCTGTGCACATTGCTCTTTCCAAATCAAGACCAGCCTTTTCATTATTATAAACAACTGGTGAGTGGGAAAATATTCCCTGAGGCAAGAAGCAGCACTTGAAGTAAAGCACTGTAATGGAAGCTACGGCACGCAGCAAAATTAATCACCCCTTAAGGCATATTCCTGCTCTGAGTGCAAAAGTCACTTTTGCACCAAATGATACATAGCCTAGTGTCAGCTCCCTGAGTCCAAAGAGACCATATTAGAAGGACAACATGTTGAGTCACAGCTTTTAATCATGTAAGGCTCAATCCCATGAGGTGCTGCAGCTGAGTGTCCCAGCTACAGTCCCATAGTGCATGTCAGCGTCAAAACACTCTCCCCATTTGTGGAAAGCACCCGAGACACATGTATGCTTAAAATCGGGCACTTATGCTCAAACTTCTACAGGAGTAGCAAGGGCAGGACATTGCAAGACTGAGCTGAAGCAACCCATTAGTAACTGAACCTGCATGGGGTCAGAGCACAGCTCTTGTTAGAGGTGATGTCCAAACTCAGTTCCCTTCTTTAGGGAATAAAGTTGCTTATTGAAAACAAAAGTTTTTGTCAATGGACCCTATTAAATTCTATGACCTCTCCCACCTCTCCTTCCTGCACTGTGGTGCTGCTGCTTTTATTAGATGTTATGAACATCCTCAATGTTATTACTCTTACTGGGGATCTGCTTGTTGCTAACCTTTACATGCAGTGTGCCTGGGTGTTTTGCCGTGCTGGTGTATCGTTCCACCCAGTATTTTCTCCAGCGAAGCGACTGAGCCTGCCTGTAATCGGAAGACAATGTTTGTGAGAGTGTGGTCAAAGTGCACGGCACAGCACAGGATGACAGCCTCAAAGTCAGCCCTGCAGCTGTTGTGCTTCTTTGAAAAAGGTCTCAGTCAGCTCTTACAAATTTGCTGATGTTATTTCATTTCCATCAAGCAGGCCACGAGCCCCAGAGCTGTTTCTTTCCCCATCTGCTTTTGCCTTCCCTGCACACCTTGCTGAGAGCTTGCTGAAGAGGTTCCTCTTCATTTCAAAGCCTGCCAGTATTCTGAACCAGGTCACTGCAACGAGGTGCTTGCAACCAGTCAAAACTTAATATGGTCTTGAAATGTGATTGTATCCGATCAGGACTTTGCTTTTTAGTGGTGTATGATCAACAGCTTTCAAAAAGGAGAAAGAAAAGCAAAACTTCTTGTATGAAGTCAAGGTTGGTGAAAGCTGTTTGCAGAGCAGTCCTCCAGACTCTGTGCCCTCAGGAAGGGAAAGGGGAGTACAAAGAGGGAGCCATGAATGTGATTCAGTCTGCAAAGGCAAGTGAAACTGCTGCTTATGCCAGTTCTGGAGATGATTTTTTGGAAAACAGGAAGCTTTGCAGGGAACACAAACCACTAGATTCAGTTGAAACAGCAGCATTACGGTGCAATTACATGATTTACCAAATCTGACCTAATAGCTCACTGCCAACAAGAGGGTGATCTCTGCTTCCCAGTTTTTATCATGCATTCCCTGCCCTCTAGCAATTGCATGATTATGGGTTGTGTTGGTCTGTTGAGCTGATCTGATGGAAAACTGTTTCTTGGAAGTGAGTTTGTCTTCTGCCAGATGAGGTTAATGGACCAACTCACTCTAACTGTGTGGTTATGGCTATAAAGAGAAGCAATGACAACCTATGCCTGGTGGTGTAGGAAGGGATCCATCCCTTTCAGTACAGCTTAGATCATGCTGGAATAGGTGAAATATCGAGCTTCGTTTTCAGAGGCTGTGTCTGAGCCACCACAGATTAGCCCTAAAACCAGGAATGGGGAGACCAGTGTTGAGAGTGCGAGGGAGCTGTGCCTCTTGTTTTCAGAGGCTGTGTCTGAGCCACCAGCTGGACCAGTGGTGGTCAGATTAGCCCTAAAACCAGGACTGGGGAGAGCAGTGTTGAGAGTGCGAGGGAGCTGTGCCTCTTCTAGGGCTGTAGCACTAAGGCTAGCCCTAAGAAAGCCACAGACACGAGTGGCTGAAGAAGAGGTTCAAACCATCTTTCGCTGAAGCAGTCTCAGCTCACCCTACTTGTGAAGCCACATCGGGGCTTGAACCTGCCACTGTTTGTGGGTAATGTAGGTAAAAGCTTCTGTGTCCAGTTGAGATGAGTACCACTAGTAAAATAAAAGTTCTAAACTAATGTTCTTCCATTAATGTCAGTACATTTATGTCATGGTGAGTGATTCAAGCACAAGATTTTGAAAGCTGACCAGCTAGCATATTTGGCTATTATTACAGCTATGTGTTCAAAAATCTGTTTAGCTGCCAAAATACATAAATTCATACTCATCTGCTGTTCCCTTTCAATGGCAGGGAGCACAGTGGCACTACATACAAGGAAGATGAGGGACTAAGCCATGGCATCAGCAGCAAACCTCTGAGTGAATGCAGAGGTCTTGTGCCCATTTTGACAGTGACTGATCATTGAGTATTTTTTGTTAGACAATGGTGAGCATGACCTGGTATGAGCAACATACAAGAAAGTGGAAAGGGAAGCTCCAAAACCACTTTAGTGTTTGGTGATTCTTCATTTTCCTCTAGAGGTATTTGCCTGGATATAACTATCACATGGCTGGAAGGTCTCTGGCTGAGTCCAAGTTGTGAAAGACCTCAGGAGTGGGATACATACTTGGTGAGAAGTGATGGATTCAGGTACCTGTCTGTTCCACCTTCTCCTTTCCCGAAGGCTCTTGCCTTTGTGGAACTATTACAGTTTATAATCTCACAAAATGGGCACTCTTTCTGAGATATGTTATTTTGCTGGGCTGTAAACTGCAAGGATGCAAAAGCTGTCACGGGAGCCAGTGAGATGTCCTACAGCAAAAGCAGCAGCTTCTGAGAAACAGGTGACAGAAATCATGAGGTTTTTCCAGCCCATGAATCAGATCTTTCAAAGAAAAGCCACTATTTCCCTGTTTTCTTAACCATTCCTATTTCTTTTAAAACAAGAGATTATGCATTTTTTTTTTCGTGTCTGTGGATTTATTTCCCTTAAGTAAAGGTACTGAAAGAAACTTGTCAAAAAGGAATTAGGTTTTTAGACATATACAGCTTCCTCTGTTCTTTTTTTTTTCTCAGTAAATACTTGGGCAGTAGACAAAATGAAGGAAAGAATAACTTCAAAATGTGGGAAAAAAGTACCAAAGCTTTGTGCATAATTTCTGTCCAAACTGAGCATTAGGAATATGTAGAACCATTGAAATCAAAGGCAAGATTTCAACTTGTTTACCCATCAGAAGAATCGAGCCCCAGGTATGTGTAACTGTTCCACGAAATTTAGCTGGTACAGTGTGTTGAATTATCTGTGAAGAGCCTGAGCCTTTATATAAATCTAGTTCTACTTCAGAGCCTTAAGATGCTTTAACTTACATTATGCCTTACTAATTAATTGCTCTCTGATGACTAGAAATGCAATAGACTGGCAACTCTTAATGAAAATCCAGCTGAAGGAAAATATATGAGTCTTTCTGGATTTTTCTTTCTTTACTCTTACTCAGAGTTGATAAATTAATAAATTTTACCATAAATTATGTTTTCACTTTCCCCTTACTTAATCTTCAGCCTTGAAAGTGCAGTGTGCTTTACATGATAATGGAGAAATTTATTGTAATCTTTACTGGGCTGGGATATTTAGCAGCCCCTTCTTTAAAATGCAGGATAGGAAGTGGGAAGGGGTGGAAGTCTGCATACAAAATAAAAGCTCTGCTTCCTGGCAGTTTATTTTCCGTCATTTTATTTTATCTAGATCTGGGTGGGCTTGCCACTTTCACTAGAAATCCATGTTTGGCTCTGAGTTTTAAGAAAGGATTCGAGAAGTAAGTCAAATGGAAATATCCTCCATAATGAAGAGGGCTATCAGAGCCTTTTGCTACAAGGTCCCTTTTATGTGTGAAATATTTATTAGTCCTTGCCTGTTCATTATTTGAAGGGATATCTGAACTGGTGTATCCTTAGGGAATCATGAGGAGAGCAGAGGGAATGTTTACAGTGAAAATGGTGCTTAATCTCCACGAATGACAGGAAAAGATTAAGCAAACTACAGATAAACCATCTTATCATTCAGAAGTATACACTCTGAATGCGTTGTAAAATAAATACACAGCTGCTCTTTAAATCCTTTGTGCATCAAAGGACCAGAAGCACAAAAAGGACTTATTCACCTCAAAACAGGATTTACGTGGACTCTCCATCCAAAGATTTAAAAAAACTTCCACTGAACAAGCACCTCAGTCTAGCATCTGAGGTGCTTTGTAGGTCCCCGTTGGACCTGGAAATCAGACCTGCTTGTTGTGCTGCCTCCATAGCCAGAGTGATGCTGGCTTCAGCAGCTCCCTACCACTCTTCATTGCAATCCAGAAACTAGGCACAGTGACCTCTGTTCCTATGCTGGCTTCACTGAGCTAGTATATGACTACAGAGCCCTTATTTTAGGAAAGGTCATCCATGGTAGCCCGTTTTATATATAACACAGTAGTTAACTCACATATCCAATAAGTGGGTGGCTTGGGTTTTATGCCCTTTCTGGTTAATGGTAATTCAGAAATGTAGATGTTTACACTGAATTATGACTGTCAGGCTCCAACTGAACCCGTGAAAAACCTAAATATTTAGAGAGCATTACCTCTTGATTGACAAATGGCATTTTGAGAAAAGTTTCACGGAAGGAAAAATTTCAGTGCCTGGAAGACTTTTATCAATAAGGTGAGAGCTTACAAGGTATTTTTCTCACTAACATGTTCAGAAGGTTGTCTGACTGTTCAGGTACCATGTTATTTTCCCACTATAAGGTTCTTTCTTACAGCTAGAGCATTTTTTTACCACTAAAGTTAATGTATCAAACCCCAAAATTTCCAGCCTTCATAAAAGTTCATTTTGAAGAGCCTTTCCTGGCATCTGACACCGAGATGAAAGCTCTTCCTTATGCAGTCCATTATAGTTCCTCTGAGGTTTAAAGGCTGCATTTCCGAAGTGCCATATGGCTAGTACCAAAGACGATTGCAGTGACTGAGCTAAAGATAGGGGTGGTTTCATCTGCCCCTGGAAGAGGACCACGTACAAAAGTTTCAGTGGGGTGGGCAAAGTGTGGAGCTGCCTGATTTGCTGTTGTGCCAGGTCATCTCCCAAATTAAATCTCTTCCAGGTTAAGACTATTCCCAAATATCACCTCCAAAAATTGAGACAACAATTTTTGTATTGTACCTGTATCAGAAACTCACCTGTCTATCTCTGGGTGTTGTTGTTCACTTGGAAGAAAATGATGACTCTGTTCCACACTTATGGTGGAGGACTATATCTTTCTCTACTCCAGTTGACGAAAGTAATGACATCAGGTAGATACTTGATGAGAGCCAACCACTAAGAATTAAATCTAACCTATTCCTACTGAAGAAATCTAGATTATCTCCATGGGTGGAAATAACATTACCATATATTCAAACCAATTGTAGATGAATTCTAAACATGTGTTCCTGCCCTGAGAACACAACTTTTTAAGTTGTGGTTCTTCTTTTTATAAAACCAATACATTTCTACAGGCTGTGCAGACACTTCACGATAGATGAAAGTCAATGTCCTTCTTTGCATAGGTCCTTTCTCACATGCAACACGGACCGTTGTTTTTAAGAAAATAGATCTGACATCAGCTCAAGAGTGAAATTCTTTTTACTAGTTGGTGGAACTGCCTGTGTGAGGCCTCTAGACACTGCAACGAGATCATATTGCAGATGAAGAATTACTTGGCATTTCTTCTTTTGTCACACTGAGCCAATTCCATTACCAGCTTCAGAGAAATTAAGGGTTACTGAATTTGAGTTACTGTCAAAAGAATTATACAGCAGAACAGGACTATCAGAAGCAGTGGGGGTTTTTTCTGTGTCTTTTGGCACTCTTAGGGGAAGTTAGTTTTAAGTAGCATTTTAGACACACTAAATTAACCAGTGAAGGACATTCAGGCAGGGTTTTTCAGTCTGCATCAGTGCAAAGGAGATCGGAACCAGACTGACAGACGCACAGCACTGACCTTTCATTTGTCTATGACGTGCGATAAATAAATCCAAGGCGCTTTGGCATTTGGCATCTGAAGCACATCTGAACATAGTAACACATTGGGCTTTCGAGCAGGAGAACTAGCAGAGGGTAGTTTCCCATGGACTTGTGTCCTCTCAGCAGTCCCTGCGGCATGACTCCATGCAGCTCCCATGCCTGTTTCCATGCCCTTTGGGCTGGAGCTGAACCTGTGGTGTGGGCAGTCAGGAGCTAGTGACAAGCTGACTGGCAGGCTGATATGTGTATGTCCTTTAGCTATCTGGCTGCTGTCAAAGAGATACCCTGCTCCCTAGGGGGACAGTGAACTGAGCGTTTCTTCTCTGTGTAGCCACCAGTTTCCACAAACATAATAATCTGTGCTATTTCTAACCCCCTTTCAACTTTAACAGAAACTGGCCAATGAATTCAAAAGCTCATAAGGAAGGTGGGACTTACAGGTGGACAAACAATGTCATGGCACAATTTATTTCCCTAGAACAACAGGCTAAAGCTCCATAAGTGTGGAAATCTCTCTCAAAAGGTTGGGCTATTTAGTTTCCTGGTTTGAACTGGGCATGGAAGAAGCAGCAAGTCAGCACATATTAGTCCACTTCCAGTCCTGCCTAGGGGAGAGATCCAGCTGTGGGCAGTGAGATTCTTCAGAGGGGTGAGGTTTGGTTAGAAGTTCTCCATTCGCATCTGGCCCAAAAGAGACAGGGAATGACCTTTGATTTGAAAATATTCTTCATGCTCAATTTGGATTCCTTCTGAATTAATTTGCTTCACTGATGGAACTCATTTTGTCCACATATAGCCACAAGTACACAGAAGATGATCTCAACATCGAGAGAGATGCAGTTCTAGTCCTAGTGCCTTGGTGATAGGGTTGGAGGGACTGAAGTTAGTAACTATTTCTGGACAGAGAAGCATTTTGTGTTGAAGCCCTCATAAATATGTTCCGGGCTCCTGTGGCTTTCCAAAGTCACTGTGCAGCCAGAGGATTTTGTGCTACTCCTTGGTCTACTTTGTCCCCTTGGAGAATACAGTACTGGGGACTCACCTGAGAGGACTTGTCTCCACTGCTCAGTCACTGCCCTTCAATGGTGCAGCCTGAACAACAGCAGATTGGGAGTAATTTCGTTTGCTGTAGCACCAGGATAGCAGCCGTTATGTGAGTTGGATCAATAAAGGTAAGAAAAAGCTCATGTTGAACTCTAATGGAACTGAAGAGACTTTTTTTCTTCCAAGCCTGAACATTCAGAGACAGATACATTTCTCTTCCTGGCTCTGCCTTTTTATGCTGGTTTATTTCTCTGTTAAACTACCTCCTTGATGATGTCTCCTGCTCCCCCTCCATCTGCAGCTATTCTCTCCTGGATTCTTTCAGAAGAAGCATCTCATAAGGAGAGATGCTTATCCTGGAAAAATTGACAAAGAAAAAAAATGAGGGAAAAAAATGGGATTGTGAATATTGGAGAAAGTAAAAATGGCTTTTTTTCTGGCACTCAGAGCAACATCTCCTTTGGAAGAAGAGAACAGAAGCATTTTGAGAAGTGGAACTCTGCTTTTTCACATGTACTGTCACCACAGTGTGCCATTTTGTGAAGACCAAGTTCCCCATCCCCATGAGGCATTCATCATCCTACCCAAAGAGGCAGCAAACATGATGCTACGTGGTTTTTGGTTCCTTTTTTGCTGTTCAGCTATCCCCACTGCCCATCGCAGTGAAAACACTGCTTTGTTTTCCAATCGCAAGGATAGTTTGAACCCAAATACTTTCCTATCACACAGCTATCATACAGGACAATGAAAATAATGAACCCTAGACATGGGGAAGGTACAGGATGTGGTTGTGCTAGCAGAGCTGGTGTGCAGGTGGCAAGCCATCTCAGTAGAGGAGCCAAGGGTCAGGAAACATGTGGAGCTAAAGGGCCGGAAGAGAAAGTAGTGATCCTGGACTCAGTTTTCCTGATGACATGCACATCCAAGAGGAAGGCTAGAGGCTACAGAAAGTGACTTTTGTTGACTGCACCAGGCAAATGTGGTAAACCTGCCCACTTATCTGTGCTCTTCTGGCCAGCTGGGGCCATGCTTAGCAGGTCAGATGCATTAAAGGAGGGACGTAGAATGCAAAGTCCTTTAACAGCTTTTAATCAGGACCTGTCATTTTTTTTTTTTTTTCTCCTACTAGCTAGAAACCATATACCTATATTTTCCCACTTACTTCCTTTAGTAACTGGATAATGTTATTATATATCAGTAGGTGTGTTATTCTCCTAGCATATTTTGACATCCATACCTTGGGTTTGCCTGAAATATTTTTGCACCAGTTCAATCATAATATTTTCACAGGTTCACATGAAAAAAAAAATCTAGTGACTGAAATGATGACAAGAGGGTAGCAGATCCACAGTTAAACTGTGTGAATAAAGTAAATGGCATTATAGATGAGTCAGAGGGAAAGGAATGAGGAGACAGAGAGTATTATCCAAC
Organism: Antrostomus carolinensis; assembly: GCF_000700745.2. NCBI lineage: Eukaryota > Metazoa > Chordata > Aves > Caprimulgiformes > Caprimulgidae > Antrostomus > Antrostomus carolinensis. The sequence goes on from NW_010333942.1 coordinate 49,800, forward strand.
ATAGTGACTGTTCATACATCTGTGGATGTTAGAGAGATTCGTTCTTCACTGACTCCAGTTGCTGTATTTTCTGGGTTAAAAAAAAATACTGCAATGTTTAAGAGTTTAGTAATAGCAATTCTATGCTTAGATTCTTACCCTTTATAAAACAAATATCCCTGTATTTCTAAGTCTTATAAAATAAAATAAGTCTTGTTGGCAGGTATCAGTGACCCTGAGCTCAATGTCTTCCTTCCTTGAACTGCTCAGTTACCTTTTTCTTGGCACATGACAGTCAGCAGATGTCAAAGAATAAGAAGGTGTGTGGTGCCAACACTTCGGTGCTGGCATAGTATTTCCTGCAATAAAAGGTCTAATTTCAGGCTTATGGAGAATTCCTGATGCTGACTCTCATCCTGTGTCATTTTATGGACACAAGTCCAAAACCAGATAATCTGAGGTCCATGACAATCCTATAAAGTTTTCATCCTAAACTGTTGCTTGCACCACTCATTTCTAAATGGCAATAGTTGTGGCTTCAGGAGAAAGTCCTTCCTACTAGTTTAAGCTTGGAGATTTGGCATCCCTGTCTACTTTTGCACCTGTGTAGCTTGCACCATGTCATTCTTGGACTCATAATTCCCGTCTCACCTCTTCTCCATTGCCCAGCATTACTCTGCTAGCCTCATCTGGAAATGCTACCGCTGAATCGTAACCTCTGCAGAGAGAGCAGCACCCCAAAGGACAGCCTGGCAGCCCCCACCATGTGCCCTCCTGTGTATCAGCATTCCTGGTCTGTTGTGTTTTGTATCCAGGGCTAGCCTGGAAAATGTGATCCCAAGGATGGAAAGGAACAGAGCCGAGCTCTCTCCTGGGCTGCTCCTTCAGCTGCAGGATGGGTCTCTAGGAAACCGTGCAGCCCCTCCCAAAGGTCTGGACTTTCCTTAAGGCTTCCTTGGCCTTGTTATCCTTAATCAGCTCACTCAGAGCCTGGGAAGGAGGAAAGGAGTGAGTGTCCTCGTCACTTGCTATGAATGTTACAGGGAAGGGTCACCTTGTTTACTCCTACAAGCGAAAGGATGGGAATAGTAATGCATTTCATACAAGCACTGAATCAGCAATTCAGTGAAATGAAATAATTTCAAAATGCTTGTCAGCTATGTTTACTGCATAGTTAATAAATACTATACTAGTAGAATTCCAGAAATATTCCTGACCTTCCACAAAGTACAGATATGTATATACACATACATGTATATGTACATATTATAGCCCCCATATATATAAGGGTACAGTTATTGCTTTTAGAATAGCCTCAAATAGTTAGTCTTTTTAGAATAGCCTCAACACAGTGCTAAGGTTGCTATTACATATGGTCCTAAATTCCTCCTGGATAACGTGCAGGCTCTGAGGCTTTCACCAGCTATTCACTTTCTGACTCTAACTTCAGCCAGGCTCAAGCTGCTAGTTAATAGTCCTCCTGTCTTCTACTAGAATTTGCACTTAAATAATGAAGAATGGTGTTCCACTGGGCTCCCTGTGTTGTCTGTGGTTTTCAAAGGTCAGACTACATGTCCTAATGTTTCCTTTTGGCCTTAATGATGATTCTATGAATTTTGTGCACAGCTTGTTCAGGCATTCCCCTCCAGAAAACAAAGTGGAATGTATTTTTTAACCTTTGGTTGGTGACAGCCTTTGGTGAGACAAACTGAGTGAGGAATACAGCCAGTACCTGGTCACTTCCTTTCCTTTCCTGTTGATGCTTTTCTTCTGGGAGCCCACACTGCTGCACATCAGCTACTAAATGCTCAGAGGATTGATTTAGCTACAGCCACAGCAGAAAAGAGTGAGAAGGTAGTATGATGTTTGCTATGATGTTTCCGCTCAGATGAGAGGTGGGAGAAAATAGTCAGATGTTAAAAAAAAAAAAAAAAGTGCAATGAAGCCATTAACTTGCTCATAAAGGCAAAATAAGTAGAGTTTTATGTTAGGGTTTCTGGTTTTACTATGAATACTCTGGTTGCAACAACTAAGGTAATCTGCTTCCCCAGATTGTAGAAAGGTGATTTACACCCCTGTCAACAGAGGAATTTGATCAGCAAATAAGCTGATACGTTCTCCCTATTCCTTTTCAAACCTAACTAATTTGTGTCCTGCAAGAGGAGTTTGAACAGAAGCTGAACTTGCAACAGTTCTTTGGGACAAAGGATGGCCAATAGCTCATAAAAGTGGGTAGGAAGTAAAACAAGTAAAAAAATTAACAGGCAAAGAGACCATTAGTTGTGATGAACTTTTATACTTCCTAGGAAAAAAACTTTTGGGACATGTGTGCTAAAAATCAACTTGTGCATTATAACTTTAGAGTGATTAATCACGTTTAAGTTATCTGCTGTGCAAATAAACTTTGACTGTAACATACTTGAAACAAGGCTTCCTCACTGCTGAGATAAAAATAGTTCTTCAAAGGGACTGTGAGAGTCAGGTGTGTTAGTACCTCAAAAAGCCTTTAGAAGAATGTTGGAGTGCTGGAGATCCCTCCTGTGTCTGCAGCAGCCTTTGCTGTGCCCTTTTCTGGATCTCCCGGTTCTTTACGTTCTTAATGGCCCTACATTGAGGGGACCCTACATTATGTCTCATAAGACTATTCAGTTACCATCCAGCTATCCTGGCTGTGAAAATACTCGTGAAGAAAATAAATTATGTGGAAGGAACCAGTTTGGACATTTCCCCAAATGCTGTTTAAAGGGACTGGCAAGCATTAGTTGAGAGAGAAGTCAGGCACATCGACATATGCACTGTAAACTGCTGTTGGCACTGATTTGGGAAAGTTGTTTGACATAATTTCAAACTATCCTTATAAATTGCTGCTTGTACTTTGGCAACTATTGACACATTTCAGAAGTCCCCACCAACTTGTGCCCTGAAGTGTCACCCAGCAGTTCCCAGCTGGAACTAGGTCTGTGTGAATAATAGTTTGGAGGTGGGGTGGGGTTTCTTCAGTTTTGTTACTGAACACAAAAGAGTGACAACAAATCTACTCACTCTCACTTTTCAAAAAAGAAGTATCAGCTCAAATTGATCATATTAGTTTTTTCCTTCTGAAAAGAAACACGGAAATGTTGTTGTAGGCTGGATGAAGTGTTACATTTGACCCAATAAAGAAGTGCTTCATTTTTAGGGCTGTTTTATAAAAGAACAGGAAACCACAAATTATATTCCTATCAATAATGAATATGTGGGACTTGAATAAACCTGAGAAGACTATCTAATACATACTTCTGCTGTAAACCAGAATTAAACTTCATCCCTGACAGAGATCTGTCAGACCTGATCTTAAACACCTCAACTGATGCCAGTCCCAGACTCCCCAGACAACCTTATTCAGTGCTTAACTGCCCTGAAAGTCAGAAAATGTTCCACATTATCTGAGATAAATCTCCTGTCTGGAAAATTAGACTGATTATTTCCTCTCTTACCCTTGTTGGCTATGAGGTTAATTGATCAGGGACCTCCAGCCTTTCCTCAGTGGAAGGCTGTTATCACACCTGTCTGTCTGATCTCCTCTTCTTCTAGACTGAACAGTCTCAAATCTTTCAGCTTTTCCTTGTAAGCTGGATTTTCACAATTTCTGACAATGCTTTGCTCTTATTTGAGTTCCCTCCAGTTTCAACTCTTAATCCTGTCCTATGAAGTGCTGGCAGGTTTTTCCAGTTGGTGTGACCTGTAAGTTTTAGTCTGGTTTCCTAGAGAAACAGGATTTACCTAGGCAGGTTTTATGTCTGTCTCTTTATTTTTTCTGTCTATTTGACTCATAATTTTTAAACTTTCTGCCAGTTTCAAGCAAATGTGACAGTGGTTAAATATCTCTAAGATATTAAGCAACTGAAGTCATCTACCTGGACTTGTGCAAGGTGTTTGACACTGTCCCACGCAACATCCTTGTCTCTAAATTAGAGACACATGGGTTTGATGGATGGACCACTTGGTGGATGAGGAATTAGCTGGATGGTTGCACTCAAAGAGTTGTGGTCAACAGCTCAACATCCAAGTGGAGACCAGTGACAAGTGGAGTTCCCTGGGGGTTGGTACTGGGGCCGGTGCTCTTCAACATCTTTGTCAGAGACATGGACAGTGGGATTGAGTGCACCCTCAGCAAGTTGGCCGATGACACCAAGCTGTGTGGGGCGGTTGACACACTGGAGGGAAGGGATGCCATCCAGGGGGACCTTGACAGGCTTGAGAGGTGGACCTGTGCTAACCTCATGAAGTTCAACAGGCCAAATGCAAGGTCCTGCATCCGGGTTGGGTCGACCCCAAGCACAAATACAGGCTGGGCGATGA
>NW_010333943.1:0-14253 GCF_000700745.2 Antrostomus carolinensis
CCAACCTGGCCTTAAGCACTTCCAGGGAGGGAGGTGTTTAAACAGCTTCACTGAAATCCACCATAATATGACCATGGAATGGCTGAAATAGGGGTGATGCAGTTTGGGTCGTGGGCTGCTCTGCTGCAGAACATCTGAGCAGCACTGGTCAGATGTTCCAGTCCAAGAAAATCCCACTTACCTATGAAAATGGTAAAAGACCACCCGGTGAAATTCAGTCCTTTTTGCTAAATGGGATATTAGTGATCATACCCCAACCCCAAATCAGGTCCTTGGGCTCTGGAATGGATTTTCCTTATCTTTGGTTACTTGACAGCATGAGTAAGGTCTAATAGCCAAGAAGTACTACTCTCTGGAGGGAGGCATGAGTGTGTTATAGATGATAAAATAAAGATGGCTTCATCCCAGACTTATACACATGGTCTCCCACTGTGGAGAGTCGCCCACTGTTGTCTCTCTGGCTGGAGGACCAGCTGCCTTGAGGTGCTGGCAGAAGGTAGCTGCATATCCAGCCATGGCAAGAGGCATCTACAGGTTTCCTCAGGAAAGATGGTCTAAAAGTCAGGGCTGGTTTTCTGTCTCTGTATCTTGAAGTGTCTCATTGAGCCAAGAGGTAATGATGTGGAAGCTCCCAAATCCTGTCTGTGTGCTTGTCTCACCAGAAGGACACATCACCTTGTCAGTGGTGCAACCAAAGCCTTTCAGGAGGAAGAGGTTGGTTTATGTGGCAGCCACAGCCAGGACTGCTGCTCCTACAGACTCAGAGCAGAGGCAGAGATACTTCTTCTGCTTAGATACCAGGAAGAAAAATCAGGCCAATTGCAACCCTGGGTATATTTCACAGAATCCCAGGATGGTGGGGTTAGAAGGGACCTCAGGAGATCATCCAGTCCAGCCCCCCTGACAAAGCAGGCTCCCTACACCAGGTTGCACAGGGAAGTGTCCAGGTGGGTTTGGAACATCTCCAGAGATGGAGACTCCACACCCTCTCTGGGCAGCCTGTCCCAGGGCTCCAACACCTTCACAGGAAAGAAGTTTTTTCCTTAAGTTTGCCTGGAATATTTGATGGAGGTGACAGCAGCAGGGAACCTTCCAGCTCTGCTGGACCACAAACACTGCAGGGTGAGGCCACAAATGCCACAGGGGCTCTGGGAAATGGTGCTCTTCCTCCTTCTTCCCTTGGTTTCATGACAAGGTCTACCCCAGTGCCAGCCCTCCTTGTCACAAGATGGGTGGGATGTGGCCACACAACGGAGAACCGTCTATTTTGACAGAAAAGCACATCTGTCCTTCTTGAACATGCAGGCTGAGCCCACCCATGACCTGGCATGTGCCTGTGACACCATCAAAGGGGCTACATTTGGGTCATTTGATGCATGTGACAGTCAGGTGTTGAGACCATCAACAAGAGGAGGCCGTTGATGGCTCTTTGCTTGTTCCTAGGAAACCCTTGAGAAGATGGGCAGGTGGCATGAACCATCTTACAAGCCCCCTTGTGTGAAGATGCCAAGGGCCACCTCTCACCAGAGCGCCCCTACACTAGGCTTCAGGTCTCCATTCACCCTGGCCTGGCAGGGGTGAGATCAGGCCCCATCCCTGGTGCCTTGTATGTGGGCTCCATCTCCTGGCTGCTCTGCAAACCCCACTGTCCCCAGCCCTGCTGCTGTGCACAGGCCAGCTCACAGCAAAGACAGCACCAGCCAGGCAGGCATGGCCACCACTACCTTCTCTGCTCCCTCTGGGACACTTCTCCATGCAACCATGCTTTGCAGCCTGTCCTTTTCCTAAAGAACTATCAAATCACATCCCAATTCCAAAAGTCTCCCCAGGATGATCTCCTGTTGCAAAATGAGCAGCTCCATCTCATCCCCTCCTGACCTTCCTTTTGGAGATGGATATAATCACCCCGTACTTCACCCGTCAGGTTGGATCTGTAGCACCTTCCAGCTGAGTTGATCTTCAGCTTTCCAAGAGATTTGCCTGATTTGGCTCCAACCTTCCCATGGTGAAAAGTCCTACCAGAGCTGCAGGCTCTCCTCCTGTGCTGCTGGGGGGAGGCTTCACAACCCACTGTGACAGCATTTGGAGAATCCTAGAACCATGGAATGGTTTGGGTTGGAAAGGACCTTAAAGCTCATCCAGGTCCAACCCCCCTGCCAGCAGCAGGGACACCTTCCACTAGACCAGGTTGCTCAAAGCCTCATCCAACCTGGCCACCAGCACTTCCAGGGAGGAGCAGCCACAGCTTCTCTGGCCAACCTGGGACACTGTCTCACCTCCCTCACAGGAAAGAAGCCCAAATTCCATAAGCTGTGCTTTAACCAGGAGAAGCTTTCTCACCAAGGATAAATTGGCCAAAATTAGGATCTTGGGCTATTTACAAATTCAAGCCAAATTATTTTTGGCAGGTGAAACCCCTGTGGAACCTGGGCAGAGAGGTTTCTGGAACAACTGGTGAAGCCCTGTTTTACTGCTAAAGTCAGTGGTGGCTGCAGCAACCTGCCCCTGGGACTGACCCTGTGGGTCTGTAAGATGCCTTCAATCCCACGCTACAGTCTGAAGGACAGCCTTAGTGTTCCTACAGTCCACGCAGCAGTGCTTAAATTTAAACCACTTCTCCTTTGCCATAAGAAGGCGGCTGGCTGATATCTTGACATGGATCAGGGCTCTCTCATGTCCTGATCGAGCCGATGAACCGGGTGTGAAGCACTTAAGTATTCTCCAAGGTGATGCTGAGAGCAGCTTTAGCTGATAGTGCAGGACTTTCTCCCAGAAAAGAGAAAATTGAAGCATCCTTCTCTTTTCTCTTTCATTACTCACGCAAAATTGCCCAATGTCAGCAGAGAGATGGAGAAGAGCATCCCTCAGCCCCGACCTCTGTCTCCAGGAACCTGAGATCTCCCTGGGCAGGGCTATAGAGGTTCACCCAGGTCCATGTCTCCCACTGGCTGATACTGCATAAGCAGGGAGGCTGTGAAGAGCTGAGCTCTTTGTGTGCTCCGTAGAAGCCCATGTGGGTTTATGTCAAGAGAAACATTCCCGACAAGCGTAGAAATAAATGAAGATTTTAATTTTTTGGATTATGACAAGAAATAAATTTAAAAAACCAAACCAGCACAATTTTCTGTTTAGGACTTGGGAAGAAGACAAGGACTGTCAACAAGAAATAAGTGATTCAGAGGTTGCACAGATGAGAGAGCTGGGAGTAATGTGATTAATTTAAGAAGGAGGAACAGGCTGGCAAGGAAGATGCATTTTCTAACAGCCAGGAACAGCTCTCCAAGAAAGGGATGAGAGTCCTAGCGTGGAGAACTTGCAATTTCTGATAGGCACAACCTCAGAAAACATCCCACTGAGGATGGTCCCCATCCTGCAAACCCACAATGGTGGGCAGGACAACTGCCTGAGCTCATCCGCTGCTTGCTGTCTGCAATTTAGTCAATTTTCACACATTCTCCAGACTTGTAAGACTGGCTCTGAAAGTGATGAGCAGTTGCAAGATTAATTGCTTTGAAAGCACGAAAAGAACAGAAGATGCCTGAAGGCACTGGGACAGATAATATGTTGTATTCATAAAGGTTTTAATAATTTATTGCCAGCAGCTGTATAAAGTTATTCTGTCCCCTTCCACTTCTCCTCTTCAAGGATGACTCAAGGCAGCTCGATTCCTGCTCAAGGAGCACAAATCAAAGGATGCCTTGAATCCTTCTAGGTGGAGTCATATTTTATTAACCAAAGAAACTTGTTTGCTGATAAGAAATTAAAAGCACTTTTACCAAGTTCAGGACTCATGAAAAATTCCAGATTAATACCCTGGAAATCAAAAATGGTGTTTGCCTTGTTTCTCACTGGGGAAAGAAAACCAGCTCAGGGGAAGGAGTGAAACATGTCTTTAAAATTAAGCATGTACCTAAGTGATTTCCTGAAGTAGAACCCAAAATGCTGCACGGTGCAGTGCTGCAGGACTGTCCTTTGCTACAGAGCCCCACGTCCTTTGGCACTGAGAAGGATGGACGTCTGTCTTCTGTGTTCCTGCAACAGGGCATTTGGTTTCTTCAATATGATCCCGTTCACTTACAGCCATAAACCTAATGATCAACCATAAAAGTCAAAAGACCTTTCCTAGGAGGATGGAAATGGGAAGATAGTGGGTTGAAAAGGTGAGGAGAAAAGTAGATGTGTCCTGTGAGCAAGCCTAGAGCATCTTCCATTTGCATTTTATGTTTTACTATGTTTGGAGGCATTTCCTTCATAGAATCATAGAATCATGGAATGTTGTGAGTTGGAAGGGACCCACCAGGATGATGGAGTCCAACTCCTGTCCCTGCACAGGACAATCCCAACATTCACACCATGTCCCTGAGGGCCTTGGCCAAATGCTGCAGGAATCTTGTCAGGCTTGGTGCCATGAGCACCTCCCTGGGGAGCCTGTTCCAGTGCTCCACCACCCTCTGCCTCAAGAACCTTTTCCTCATGGCCAGCCTCACCCTCCCCTGGCACATCTTCAAAAATATTATCCTGGTTGTAAAGTCAAGAGCAGGATATTGCTGTGAAGAAATGAACTTGAGGGTTCATAGATAGGTCCCACGTTTGCAGTTGAGAGGAAGAACTTGTCTCCTCTGACTACCAGCTATATCTTAACACAGGTGTGATGACTTCTCCAAGATGAAAGCCAAGACTGGCATTTTTTTTTCCTAAAGGACATGCTCCTGAGAAGAGGCACACAGAGGTGATCAGCTGTCCACACCATTCATGGTACAATAATTTGGGGCCATCATCAGGAAGCTTGAGGTTGATCCACTATGGCCATTTGTAGAATCTTCCATTTTGAAACCTCCACCTTTGAAATGCAAATTAATTCAACCCAGTCCCATGGCTTGAGTAATTCTGGGGGGTCCAATTACACAAACACAATGATCCCTCAAAATCTGTGAATAAAGCCAACAAGAACTATTCTTTTATCTATCAAAGATCTGACCTACAGAGAATAATAACAGCTTTAAACTGAGCCTGCTTCCGCTCAGACGAGCCAGAAATTATATGAGTAATTTATGAAATTTAGGACACAGAGAGGAAGAAAAAAAGATTATTATTTTTTTTCCCCAATCCCACTTGACAGTAGAAGAGGCAAAGAGCAAAGCTTCTCTTAATGAAGGGAGGTTGAAGTCTCTGGGAGGAGGGTTGGGTCAGGTTTAGTTTGAAGCAGGGCTTGGGTTGGCATGACTTGCCGTGACTGCCTTTGCTGAGTTACAAGTGACTCACGAGCTCAGCTGACTGAGGGGAAAACCAGACAGATTAAATCAACAGAGAAAAAAAAATTAATAGCATTCCTTCCATGGGCAGAAACCGATCGGAAAAGCAATCCTTAGACCTTACACCTCCATAGCAACTCATTTAAAAACCAAGGGGAAATGGGTTTAAGCTGAAAGAGGGGAGGTTTAGATGAGATATTAGGAAGAAGTTCTTCACTGTGAGGGTGGTCAGACACTGGAACAGGTTGCCCAAGGAAGCTGTGGCTGCTCCTCCCTGGAAGTGTTTAAGACCAGGCTAGATGAGGCTTTGAGCAACCTGGTCTAGTGGAAGGTGTCCCTGCTGCTGGCAGGGGGGTTGGAACTAGATGATCTTTAAGGTCCCTTCCAACCCAAACCATTCTATGATTCTATGATTCTATTCTATGATTTAAGTATACCCTTGTCCAAGCTGATGCATTTAGTGCTGGTGGGGCAGTGCAAGATGAAAAGGTCATCCCTTCCTTGGTCACTCCACCTTCAGAGCCAGGAAAAACTGCCTTGGAGCTTCACACTGCCATGTAGAGGGATTTTGAGGGAAAAAAAGTGGCCAAATTGCCATCGAACATCAACTGGCACCATTGAGTTGATGGTGGAGGTATGTTCGTGATGTCCCCCAGGGATGGGTGAGCTCCCCAGGTCTCAGCACATCCCCCCTTCCCGACAAGGCCAGTGCTTGCCAGTAAAGCCAGGGTGTGAAACCACTCACTATTCCAGTGGGACAGCTCATTTCCATGGAAATAACCTGCTCATCACAAATGTTTTGCTATTGCTGCTCCTGGGCTCGTCCTGAGACCCTTCCCTGACTTCTCCAACCCTTTTCTTTCTTCTGCTGCAATTAATATCTTCATTCACATCCTTGTCATCTTGGCAAGTTGGAGAACAGCATAAAGACCTTGGCATTAAATATTTCATTACCAGGCAGTGCAAGATATTAGCAAAGACAGTTAATAGTAAATGTCCTTTTTCTGAAGGAAAGTCAACTAATTTATGACACACTGCCATGCTTGTGTGGGAAGGGAAAAGCCAGGGTGATATCTCACACCCATTAAATAGAAAGCTTAAATCCTACAGGTGGGTTTGCCCAAAGACTTTATGTATTATAGAAATTCCTGGGTAAATAAAGATGGGCTGTTTTCTGTCTATATGACAACAAAGATTTCTGGTCAGGTCCGAGCAGGTCTCATTTAAAACCTGCCTGGCTGAACCAAGGCATGGGAAATTAAATTCAGCACCTTTCTAGAAAGAGGACACACAATTTCCAGTCTCTCTTCTCTTCCCCTTCCTTTCACCCAGCCACGCTACTAGTCTATCTTACAGTCATTTAATTGATTTGATTAATTAGTCCGATTCTGCAGCATCTCTGAAGCCTCTTCATTAAAAGAGAGGTTGTTCCTGCTCAGTCTTTCTTTAAACCTCCTTCTTTTTGTCCAGATCTGCAAACTCCCTTAGCATTAACTCTGCTGGTATGGTGGATAACTAGTTGGCCATGAGCCAACAATAGGCCCTCGTGGCCAAGAAAGCCCATGGTCTCCTGTGGTGCATTCAGAAGAGTGTGGCCAGCAGGTCGAGGGAGGTTCTCCTTCCCCTCTACTCTGACCTGGTGAGGCCACATCTGGAGTGTTGTGTCCAATTCTGGGCTCCCCAGTTCAAGAGGGACAGGGATCTTCTAGAGAGAGTCCAGCGGAGGCCACAGAGATGATGAAGGGATTGGAGCATCTTTCTTCTGAGGAAAGACTGAGGGAGCTGGGTCTGTTTAGCCTGGAGAAGAGCAGCCTGAGAGGGGATCTGATCAATGTCTATCAATATCTAAAGGGTCAAGAGGATGGGGACAGACTCTTCTCAGTGGTGACCAGTGACAGGACAAGGGGCAGCGGGCACAAGCTGGAACACAGGAGTTTCTGATAAAACATGAGGGAAAACTTCTTTCCTGTGAGGGTGCCGGAGCCCTGGGACAGGCTGCCCAGAGAGGGTGTGGAGTCTCCATCTCTGGAGATGTTCCAAACCCACCTGGACACTTTCCTGTGCAACCTGGTGTAGGGAAAAAAGCAGGGGGGTTGGACTAGATGATCTCCAGAGGTCCATTCCAACCCTCACCATTCTGTCATTCTGTGCTTCTATGGTATAGGAAGGGTAAAAATACCATCACTTGCTTATTTTCATGGTTTTCCTGATTTTCCTCTCTTGAAAATCCCAGAATCTGAATCCCCCATCCAGCAAGGACACGAGGAGGATACTGGATCATCTCAGGGCCACTGGTCATGGAAGAAGCCCTCCTGTCCCAAGAAGGGGAAGGGATAGAAGGGGGACAGGGGGACAGGATGAGGTCCCCATGGTCTCCCTGCTCCTCTCTCCCTGACCCCAGCAGCAGGGATGCGCCATCAGCTGTGACTCTGGATGCAGCTGAGGAACCGCGTGGCACTGACAGCGCGTGGGGTGGCTTTCCCTCCGCCTAGCAGCTTTATTGGCTTTTAAATGATATAAACAATGAGTCAGTGACAGATACTGCTGTTAGCATCCCACCCAGACTGCCAAATTCCCCCAAAGAGGGGAAGGGAGGCAGCTTCATCTGTGCTGCCTTTATACAGCCAGGCTGGTGCCTGTGTTAGGAATGAGCATCTCAGATGGACCAGAGAACCTGGGGTAAAACTTGACCGCAAGCTGAAGAAACCATGCAGCCTGCAGACATCAGCGCTGCAAGAAGGCAGCAGGTTTTTCTCATCTGGTACAACTCCCCATGTTCATTTGAAACAAACAAAAAAACCCCCCAAACAATCAGAAAATGCACAGGAATCTTGCAAAAAAGATCTATTCCACCTGGTAATGTCCTCATTCAATGTCCAGGCAGGATGAACAAGGAAATGATGCCAAACATAGTTTCGTTGCTGTGGACTTGGACTTGCAACCCAAGTCCATTCCCTTGCATAGGAGATCATTAGATCTTCATAGAGTCACGGAATCCCAGACTGGTTTGGGTTGGAAGGGACTTTAAAGCTCATCCAGTTCCACCCCCCCTGCCAGCAGCAGGGACACCTTCCACTAGACCAGGTTGCTCAAAGCCTCATCCAGCCTGGCCGAGAACACTTCCAGGGAGGAGCAGCCACAGCTTCTCTGGCCAACCTGGGATACTGTCTCACCACCCTCACACCAAACAATTTCTTCCTCACATCTCAGCTCCATCTCCCCTCTGACACTTTCAAGCCATTCCCCCTTGTTCTCTCACTCCCTGCCCTTGGCCAAAGTCCCTCTCCACCCTTCCTGGAGCCCCTTCAGGTACTGGGAGGCCACTAGAAGGTCTCCCTGGAGCCTTCTCTTCTCCAGGCTGAACAGCCCCAACTCTCTCAGCCTGTCCTCACAGCAGAGCTGCTCCAGCCCTCGCATCATCCTCGTGGCCTCCTCTGGACTGGCTCCAGTAGCTCCATGTCCTTGTGCTGTTGGTGTCCCCAGCACTGGAGGCAGCACTGCAGGTGGGGTGTCAGGAGAGCGGAGCAGAGGGGCAGAATCCCCTCCCTCCACCTGCTGCCCACGCTGCTCTGGGTGCAGCCCAGGACACGGTTATTGGCCTCTGTGCTGCCAGCGCACGTTGCCGCCTCATGTTGAGATTAAATCGTTAAATCTGCTTTATGGGCTACTGACTCCAACCTTGGGCCCAGTGCCCAAGCTGTCATCACATTGATACCTCTTAGTGTGGCATCTGTGATAGTGGTGTAACCATGGTCCTACCATGACAGTGCCATGGGGAAAAGAGCAAGCTACCACAGATACGAGATATCTTTGTATAATATGCAACCAAACTTTAGAGCTTCTCGTTTAGCCATCTGGGTGAAAAAATCCCTCAGTCCCAAGCATCGAAGAGGACAGAAATACAGCTGGACAACAACATGTGTGTGTCTTGAATTTCTCTCTTCTGATCTCCTCACCCTCTGCATTGGAGAGGTGTGGAGGATAATGCTGAAATCACAAGAAACCTTTATTCTTTGTTAATTGAGATCCATCACCTAGTTAGATCGAAGACACAAATCTCTCTTTTTTTTTTTCCTTCTCCTTTTTTTTATGTCCTAGACCAATTTTCCTGTCTCCAAGACTGGTGAAGTGATAATTGCTTCAGCTGCACCACACAGCCTGTTCTAGAGAAAGCTCCTTGTCTGTAACTCGGGCAGTGATCAGATGCATCTATATGTTAATGTATTCACAGGAGACAAAGTAGGGGGTAGAGGACTGAAGGAGAAAGAGGAATTTCATTTTTATTGATTTGGGAAAGCAAAAATATTTAGCATGGTAAGACAAAGGAGGTTGTTGTTACTTTTTGGTGTTTTTGTGTTTTTTTTTTCTTTTTGAACTAACAAGACTGAAAAGAGAAGATAAAATATGCAATCACTTGGTTCAAATTCCATTTCAACCCTTTTTTCTTGCCCAGAGAGTGTCTGATGTCTGACACACAGACAGGGATGGTTGCTGCGGTTTTCACCCAAATATGTCACCCAGCTCCTCAGCTTTTTGCTTTTTTGTTTATCACTTTTGATATTTCTTCTTTATCTTTCAAGATCAAATCTTTCAGGACTCCTTCTTTGCTGCCTATCATTCCTCAGATCATTCCTCTTCCAGTCTCATTCAATGTCAATATTGTTTGTGACATCCAAGTGCTCTCCTCCACATTAAACCTAATCCAAAGAGGGTCATGTCCATGGCTAAAAACCTCCTGGTAGCATGGATGAAGAGGCAACAAAGCTCAAAACCCTTGTGTCTTCTTGCTGTCCCTGCTGAATGATGTGCCAAGCAGCAGATGAGCAGCATCAATGCTGGAAAGTGATTGAATTTTAATTTGTATTGGCTGTGATCATCTCCGTAGGCAGGGCAAATTCAACAGGCAGGTTTCAACCCAGCCGTTTTCTCTTGGGTGATTGTGATGAGGAGATTGCAAATTGCACTTAGAATCATAGACTCATAGAATGGTTTGAGTTGGAAGGGATCTTTAAAGGCCAGCTAGTCCAACCCCCACTTACTCTCCTTTAGCCCAGAAATCAGACCTTTTATATTTTCCTTCCCTGCCCTCCTTGCATTTCATGACCCCCAGGTTTGTGGCAACCCACGTTTTGGAAAGATCATGTCCCTGGTGAACAGGAGACACAGAGCTGAAGCATAAGTGATGAAGGTGCCTGCTCACATCCATAGGTATCAGTCCCTGCAAGTGTGAGCTGTAATCCTCTGTTATCAAGGATGCCGACGAGGTTCTCTTTCATCCCAACGCCCTTTGACATCTCTCTTTTCTTCCCCCACTGCTGCTTTCTCTGCTTCTCCTCTTCCCTGTTAACAACCACGCAGAGATGCCAACCACCTCTTACAGCTGCTTTTCTTCCCGTCACCTTTGTGTGCTTTTATATTCACTGATCAAATGTTTGAGGAGGGAGGGAGGGAAGCAAAGGTGTTTCAGGGGTTGATTTATATCTTATTGATGGGATTCTCTCCGGTGCGTTTGTTACACCGACTCAAGCATATCAATATCTCTAGCTGTATTTTTTCTTTCCACCCCTGAGCCTCCCTTCCTACCAGCAGTGACTCAAGCCGTCTGCACGGCGGGTTTGTTTTCGTGTGCAGGCTGTACCGATACTGACTGTGTGTGTGTGTGTGTGAGCATCCATGGGATTAATTTGCAGAGCTGCAATGCAGGTAGCATCGAGATTGTTCAAAAGAACAATGTTGAGGCTGTAGATTTGTTTTTATTTCCAGCTCAGGAAAAAAAAATACATAGGGACCATCTCGTGGCTACCAACATCCCTAGGAACATGTCTATGGTGAGAAGAAGGGAGGAAACTGGTTGCTGCAAGGGTGTCCCCATTAACCCAGTCTGTGATACCAGATTTTTTGCACTGTGTCACCTGAGGCTGTGCAGGACCATCGCTTCGGTGAGGTGTTAGGGGAGTGATGGGATGCACTGCTTTGGATGAAGGTGAGGACTCAGAATCCCAGAATTGCCTTGATTGGAAAAGACCTTCAAGATCATCAAGTCCAATCATTAACCCAACACTGACAAGTCCCCAACTAACCCATGTCCCTCAGCGCTATGTCTACACAACTCTTCAATCCCTCCAGGGATGGGGACTCCACCACTGCCCTGGACAACCCCTTTCAATGCCTGACAACCCTTGCAGCAAAGAAATTCTTCCTCACATCCCATCTCAACTGCCCTGGCCACAACTGGAGCCCATTTCCTCTTGTCCTGTCACTTGGCCCTTGGTTGAACAGACCCACCCCCACCTCTTTCCACCCTCCTCCAAGGGACTTGGACAGAGCCACAAGGTCTCCCCTCAGCCTCCTTTGCTCCAGCCTCAACACCCCCAGTTCCCTCAGCTGGGAACTCATCACACTTGTGCTCCAGACCCTTCCCCAGCTCCGTTGCCCTTCTCCGTTGCTGGACACTCTCCAGCAAACAACGACTTGACAGCGCTGACAGATCTCCTCGTTGTTTCCTAAAGCTGGAGATGAGAAGCCAAATTTTCCAGCTCACTTCCCAGACCATTATTTTCTTGATTAGATAAAATATTCTTTGTTTCCTGCCCTAAATGACTGGGTGGTGTTCCTCCATCATATTTCACTCAAGCCCAGTTTGTAAATCATCTCTAATCACCGGTGGGTTACAAGGAGGACACAATTTCAGCATGAAAAAAAAATGACACACTTCCAAATCAGGTTGCTCTGAGTCAGAGAAAACATTACAACCTCTCCTGGAGAGTACCACTGAAAATCCCCCAAACCTTCTGGTCAATCAAAATGTTCTGCTTCTATTTTGACTGTTTTCTTTTTCAGTACATAAGACACTGAAATAAAAAGCCCTTCTGAACTGAAAAATGAAAAGGCTTCACTCTGGAATGTTAAAATGTTCTTTTTTTGATACCTTGAAAATACTGTGAGCTTTTCAGATTTTTTTTTTTTCCAGCTGGATTTTAATTAAATCTTCAGTCTCAGGGAAATTTACCTCTTCATGTTGCCTCAGCAGATTTTTCAACCTGGTCCACTAAGACCTACTAGCTGTAGAAAATATGGATCTGAAGGATTTGTCTCATATCCTGCAGATACAGGCTGCTTTTTTATTCCTCTAAATTGCAGGCAAGGCTCTCTGCACAGACCCATCCTTCCTCCAAAGCCAACAGAACCAAAGCAAGCTCTGCTCTGGAGATGCTCTCACCTTGCTGGAGTTTGCAAGTCCTGGTGCCTTCAGATCAGACCTTGCTGCCTTCAGATGTCAGGGGGAAGCAGAGCTGTGTGTGAACAGCCGCGGAGGAAGAGCAGCTCTTGGTGTTAGTTGGGTGCGAGTTGAAGCATGTGGTCCACAGAACAATTCAGGTTTGCTCATGGGACGTGCCATGACCTGGTTTTGATTGGGATAGAGTTAATTTTCTTCTCCGTAGCTAGAACAGCGCCGTGTTTTGGATTTACTATGGGATTTGGTATGAGAAGAATGTTGATAACATACTGATGTTTTTAGTTGTTGCTGGGAAATCAAGGACTTTCCAACTTCTCATGTTTTGGAGTCTGCAGATGTAGAAGAAATTGGAGGGTCACAGTAAGATCAACAGACCCAAACTAGATATGTCAGTGGGATATTCAATATCATATAATGTCACGTTCAGTATATAAATGAGGGTTGGCTGGAAAGTCTTTGTCTCTCTTTGTCTCTTACAGGACTGTGGTTTTGGTTTCAGGACGTTGTCTGCTCTGGGATCATTAGCCAGGGAACGGGCTGGATATCGGTCAGTGGGTGGTGAGCAAATGCCCTGTGCATCACTCATTTGTAGATTCCATTATTACTGTTATAATCATTATTATTTTCATTATTATTTGAATTTTAATTTTATTTCAGTTATTAAATTGTTTTTATCTCAACCCACGAATTTTCTCACCTTGCCCTTTCTGATTCTCTCCCTCATTTCCTGGGCAGGGGAAGGTGTGCGAGCGGCTGTGTGGTGTTTGGCTGCCAGCTGAGTTAAAACCACCACATGGATTTCAGTCATGAAATCCAGGCTGCAGCTACTTTTTGGGTTCATTCTTTCTTGGTGCAAACCCATGATGGAGGAGAAGCACAGTTGGTTCTCTAACAGAATTCCACGTTTGCTTGCCAGTTATTTCAAAGGGCCCAGTTTGCCCTTTCAGCATGAAATGTCTCCTGGGTGATTTAAATATAAGGTAAATGGTTTAGGGGCTCTGTGAAACAGTTGTTTTGGGCAGGGAAGGATTTCATACCATGCTGCTAGATGCTAAAGGTCACTTTCTAATAATATTTACGCAGACTAAATGAAGCAATTAAAATAACCAATCTGTTGCTGTTATCTCTCATAGGAGACTGTCCCAGCAGTGGAAATAATTTATTCAGTGGGAAAAACTCCTTGGAAGTGTCTGTCTAATTGGCCAGCTGAGGCTCTGCCTAATTGCAGCCTCTATTTGCCCTGACATTTGTGATACAGTGGGAGCAAAATGCTCTTTTGAACCCTGAGTCTCCAGAGTTGCTCTGTTGCCTGTGGAAGCTCAGAGGGTTTGGGCATCGCCATACAATGCCAGAGGCAAGGAGCTGCCTGTAGCCTTCATTTCTTAGCAGATGGGCAAGAAATGGAAAATATCTCCTCATCTCAAGCTGTTTCTAATGCTCATTCACATCACTGACACATCCTCACGGCTGCGGCGTGGTGGTCTATGAGCCAGGCAAATTGACTATCAGCTGGTGCCACGATTGTAGACATCAATACTCAGGTTGGATGGTTGATGTGGAGTGTGATAGTTTCACTGGGCCAGCCCTTGGCCAGCAGCCAACACAGCCGTTCACCTACTTCCTCCCCACCCCCAGGGGACAGAGAAGAGGATTGGGTGGCAAGGATAAGGAGGCTTGTAGGGTGAGATAAAAACAGTTTAATAATAGAAATAGAAGAAAACCTAATATAATATTAATATTAAAATCGTAGTGATAATGATAACA
>NW_010333944.1:0-292 GCF_000700745.2 Antrostomus carolinensis
CCCTGACGGTGGCCGTGGCACCCAGCGGCCCCCAGCCTGTGAGGAGCCTGGCAAGACCCAGCCACCCCTCAGGAACAGCGCCGACCTCTACTAGCTTGGCCTCTGCCCACCCTGCAAACGCGGCCACAGAGGCACTTTTTACAGATGACCTCGAGCCACAACATGTGCTGGTTTTCTTGAAGGACCATGCCAGGAAGGCTCTGTGCTGCGAGGACTTGGGGCATGGAGGGCACACGCCCAGGATTCCCAGGCCTGGGGAGACCTGGGAATGGGGGTGCCAGGGGTGTGCGGC
>NW_010333944.1:325-2862 GCF_000700745.2 Antrostomus carolinensis
CCTCTACAGAGCAACGCACACAGGCACGCGAGAAAACAAGCATTAACAAAAAAAAAACCCCACAAAAAACCAAACCTGCAAACCTAAACCCAATAACAATTAATGTGGCAAAAGGCCAAAGGTGTCCCCTCCCTCACTCACACAAATGTGTCTTTATTTCTTTTACGCAGCTGGAGGGGTGCATGGGGAGGCTGGTTCGCAGCTCTGCCCTCTGCCAGCTGCCAGCTTGTCCTGTGTCCTGCCTCATGGAGACAGAACAGGGGAGCCAGGGCAGGGCTGTGGTCATAACCAGCAACAAAAAGTGTGGGGAAGATCAGGTCAACATGATGGAACTCTCTTATTTCACTTGGAGACAAAAATTTTGTTTTTACTTTATCAGAGGTGTTGGTTTTGGAAGTGGTGTTTTTTGTTTTGATTTGCTTTGTGGTTTTGTTTTTGGTTTTGTTTTTTTTTTCTCCTTATTCCACCCTAAGGTTTACACAGTTTCAGTCTTACAACAAACAGAAAGAACATGAACACTCACTGAACACCAGCATAAGGGCTACTAATGACAAGACAAGGGGAAATGGGTTTAAACTGAAAGAGGGGAGGTTTAGATTAGATATTAGGAAGAAGTTCTTTACTGTAAGGGTGGTCAGACACTGGAACAGGTTGCCCAAGGAAGTTGTGGCTTCCCCCTCCCTGGAAGTGTTTAAGGCCAGGCTGGATGAGGCTTTGAGCAACCTGGTCTAGTGGAAGGTGTCCCTGCTGAAGGCGGGGGGATTGGAACTAGATGATCTTTGAGGTCCCTTCCAACTCAAACCATTCTATGATTCTATGATTCTATAATGTAGCAGCAGCACAGGGTTTCGGGGTTTTTGGGTTGGTTTGGTTTTTGATTTTTTGTTGTTGTTATTGTTCTAGGGAGAAAGGGAGGGCCTTTTACTTGTGTCCAGACATATCTTAGAGGATCACTTTAGTTTCACATTAACATTAACACATACTCTCTCTCACTGACACTGACATAGTGACACTAATATGTGCACACACACTCCCACCCCTCTAACACCTATTGCTATAAAAGTGTTGTGTTAATAATTTATTTTTTTAAAGTTAAGAACATGAGCTGGTGAAAAATGAACAGTTTGTCTTTTGCAGGCAAACCCTCAACGGATATTTCTCCTTCCACCCTCGCCACCGCTTGTCTCCTTTTTCCCAGGAAGGCACTGTGGCTCCAGGGTGACATGGGAGGTGACAGGGATGATCGGCCTGAACCGGGCTGGTGGCATAAGCGTCTGGGAGCAGAGGCGGGTGGTGGGTCTCGGGAGCCAAAGGTGTGAGCCTGGCACCTTCCCAAAGTGCAGTCAGGCTGCCTGCCTATCCTGCTGCTTTGAAACCAAAGCTTGCCTCCTTTCTAGAGGCAAAAATCCCCAAACGTGCATGTAAAAGCAACTGGCTCTTGCTTGCAGAGTGGCTCACACTGCGTTTCCTGGACATCCGAGGCCAGGTGACTTATTTTTTTTTCTTTTTTGGCCTTGTGCTTTCCAGCACAACCAAAGCACATGGCCCATAGACCTGTGGCCCTTGTCACATGTGTTGTTACAGACCACCTCAAGAAGAAAAAAGCTAGAGTAGGAACCTGAGCTGTAAGCAGAAATAAAGCCTAATGCGAGCTTCCTATGTGGCAGTTTGGCTTTCTAGTTGTATTTTTGTTTTTGCTGTGTGTTTTCCACACTGTCTCTGCTCAGGCACCACATTTCCTCCTCCAGAGTCTCCTTCTGCTGTAACTTCCTGTACAGCTTTTCAACAGAGACCTGTTTTGTCAATGCTGACTCTTGGTGTTACACTTCAAGGGGCTTCCTAGTCTTGTCAGTTTTCTAGTGTCAAAGTAATAAATGTGACATATTTTCAGAATACACGGATGTCCTCTGCTTCATTTCTATTCTTTTAGTTACAAACTGTGAAGAAATCTGAATGCCAAGGAGCTCGGGTTCAGCTTCAGGGTCAAGGGGGGCTGGGGAGGTGCAGCATGTATGACTGGGGGTCTGGAGCGGTGAGGAAGGGGCAGAAGCAGCTGGCCAAGCAGGGAGGCAACTGTGTCCTGGAGAAAACCCTGAGGACATGATGCATATGGGGTCAAACATGAGCTGATGCTAGTTGAGGACCAGCACAGGGCCGTGAAAGGGGACATGAAAAACAAAACAGTGCCTGTAACAAGAGGCCTTCTCCCACCCCAGTCAACACGGAGGAATACCAGCAAACTGAAGAGAGCTGCTGAATCACAGTGAGGAGACAGCCAGGAGCCTCTTCTCCCCCTCTACTTTGCCCTGGTGAGACCACATCTGGAGTACTGCATCCAGTTCTGGGCTCCTCAGTTCAAGAGGGACAGGGGTCTTCTGGGGAGAGTCCAGCGGAGGGCCACAAAGATGATTAAGGGGCTGGACCATCTTTCTTATGAGGGTCTGTTAAGCCTGGAGAAGAGAAGACTGAGAGGGGACCTTATCAATGTTTATAAATATCTAAAGGATGGGTGTCAAGAGGATGGGGCCAGACTCTTT
>NW_010333944.1:3147-90769 GCF_000700745.2 Antrostomus carolinensis
AAACATTCCATTTCATGCAGAAAGTTGACAATAAATCACGTACCCAGTGAGCACTGGCATCAAACTAAAGCGATCACCTCGCAAGGAGCCTTTCAGCCCCCAGGGCCATGCCACAGTGTGGTGCAGGGCACAACGGGTGCTCAGCCAGGGCCTTGTCTGTGACCCTGCCTGTGCCCCGTGCCCCACAGCATCTCGCTTCTTGCCTTCTCTCCTTCCAGGCTGGTGTTGCTCAAAAACCACACAGCGCCTCTCCTGACTTGTAGCCCACAAAAGGGGCCATTTGCTCATTCTGTAAAACCATCTCACTGCCTGTACCTATGCAATCACATAACGAGCAAGACATTGTTGCCAGCAGCAGCATACCATGCACAGAAACACCTTTTTTTTTTTCACATTTATTTATTTAAAAAAACCACCCTGAATTTGAAATACAGAGTAACCGGAAAAAAGTCTCACAACATAGTAATAAAACATCGTTATTCCCTCTTAAATATAATCTCTAAGACTATAAGCCTATAATTCCTGTTAAATCTCACTTAATTGAATGGTCTTTATAGGCTTTCCTTACTGGAGAATGAACACTGAATACTGGCTTCAATAAAACATCAGGAAAACAGTAGTACAGAAAATAAATCACAAACTTTTGGTACCTCAGGAAAACGTTGCAGAACCTGGTGGAGGCACAACAAGCAGCAGGCGCATGCTTGCGCAGGACACCAGGAGCGGGGCCAGGGGCTTCATGTCCCCTCCCTCCCAGCGGCTCATGGCTGGATGACAAGGATGAGGTGACCACACACAACGCCAGAGCCTGGGCCTCCTCAGAGTGGAGGAAAAGAGAGACAGGGCAGGAGAGGCTCTGGGAGCAGTGCTGCTGCCATTGCCCCCCAGCTGGGACCCTGCTGCACCTCTCAGCTATGGCTCCTGGCTCAGCCCACGGGTGACACAAGCCATGCTCCCCCTCTGGGTTCTAGGTGGATTGAACTAAAGCTAAAAACCACAAGATTTTTCCCATAAGCAGGTAACTTCTCACTCAACCAGCTGTCCCCTAAGCTGAAGAAGTCCTGCTGCAAACAAAGGGAAATAGACAGTTAATGGGGTGATGGAAGAAGAGCTCCTGAGGGGCAGGTCTGCTAGTCCAGCTGAAATGACAGCTGGAGAAGAGTCTCATGACCTCCTTCAATTAACAGTGTCCTGTCCTGCAGGGTTTGCTCCCCATCTTGATGTTCATGGTGCCAGTCCATGACAGCACAGCTGCCCTGTGGAACCAGGGCTCAGGCAGAAGGTGCATGGTGCTGCTCCCCAGCCAGCCTGGTACACGCTGCCTTCTCACCAAGGGATGGGAAGCCACCAGGCCCAGCTGAAAAACATCTCAGAAATGAACATAAGGGAGAAACTGTGGGGTAGATTAAGTGAAAAAAGTGCTCTGCCTTCGGTGCCTTTTTATTGTCATGTAACAGGAAAAAAAATTGTCAGCTGTCCCCTAACTCCCCTCCCAGTTAACTGTTGCATAATTCATTCAAAAATACTGATAGGACAAACCACAATATTTTATGGAAAACTTCTTTTACACTCATCAGTTCCTGGAGCAAGACAGGAGAGGTAATGAAATACATTCCCTGACACCTCCTGCTAGCAGTGTACAAAGCCAAATTGTCTTTCCAGACACTTCCCGAACCTACACATGTGACTTTCCAGCAACTTGTCTATATTTTTCACTTATCATTTTTCTCTCAGTTGTACCTTGTCTTCCTGCTGCTTTAATCACAGCCTTCTCCTGCTGGCCTCCCGCTTCTTAGGGGACATGGTGTTGAAGGAGGCAGTATTGAGCGAGCGCTGCTATTGAACTTCTGTGCTCGAATCTTGCCCCAGCTGGTCTAGGGAAGGCTGAGGTGACCCTGTCATCCCCTGATTAACAGGCAAGTCCAGGGCAGAAGCAAAGCGCAGCATCATGTCAATGTACTCTAGCAAAACCCAGCATAAGCTGCAGGAAAATGAAGAACTCTTGAAGCCTGCCCGCTTACCTTTTGGGAATGAAGATACGCAGGCCATGAGCACATTGCTCCACCAGGTGTTGCAGAGCATGTTGTGCCCTGAAGACAGCAGGTCCGTCAGGACATCAACTTGGCACTGGTGCCACAGCCAGGCCAATGTCTCCAAAAGTGGGTCTGGGATTTGAAGTGATGGGTTTTTGGACACCTCAAACCCACCTGCCAGGCAAGGTCAGAAGTAGCGTCCACCAGTGCCTTGGCTGCAGAGCGCCTTGTTTGAAAGCCAGGACTCTGGGCAGGGACCTCCAAAACAGGGGCAGTCTGAATCCCCGCTCACTTGAGGACACTGGTTGGCGCAAAGGTCCTCAGCACCCCAGACAGCTGCAGGGAGGGACCAGCACTGGGACACAAGCTGAAGGAACTGCAGTCACAACTGGGCACAGACTGCAGCATTTGCTATGGGTAGGGTGACTCCACAGCATGTAATACTTGCAGAAGATGAGGGGTGCCTATCACAGCCAGAAGTCGCTCTCAGTTCACAGGGTGCTGACAGACACTTGGAAGACCACAGCATATAAATATACCCATGCACAGCCACAATCCACAGTCTCTGGGGGCTGCCAGGAGCACCTAGATGTGGGGCTCACTGATAGCTGCGTTCCTCTTCTCAAACTTCATTTTGAGCTCTGACACGAGAGCATTGTGGGCGCTGCCATGACCTCTCTTCTTCAGCTGCTTGTTTACAAACTTGGGAGTGAGGGAACCGGACACGGTTGGTACCCGCCATCCTGGGTCATCCCCCCTGGGAGCCAGGGTTGGGGGTGGTGGGGGCAAGGGGGCGGTTGGTGGCACAGAGGCAATTTGGATGTTGTTGTTGCTGTTCTCGTTGTGTAGGTTCTTGGCATCATCCTCAACAACAAACTTCTCTGCAGCATTGCCAGGCCTCTTGAACTTCAGCCACTCCATCCTGATTGTCCGGGACTGCGGGG
This sequence comes from Antrostomus carolinensis, assembly GCF_000700745.2. NCBI lineage: Eukaryota > Metazoa > Chordata > Aves > Caprimulgiformes > Caprimulgidae > Antrostomus > Antrostomus carolinensis. The sequence goes on from NW_010333944.1 coordinate 6,125, forward strand.
TCTGTCTCTTTTTTATGATCCTTCTTACCGGCATGATTTTGTTGGACCGCTTATTGCGCCAGAACATGGCAGTAGAGATCGTGATAGTTATCAGCACCATTATGCCCATGACACCAGCTAGCACTCCTAAGGCTTTCATGGGGTTATCTTTAGTTTGCATCAAAAAGGCGGCCATAGGCCCTTTGTGAAGAGTCTGTAAAAGAGTACAAAGAAAACACATGACTTACTCTATGGGACAGACAGTGACCCAGAAATTTCATTTGTCCAAAATATGTAACAAGCAGGGCTGACTAGTGGAAGATGTCTCTAAAATAAAAATAAGAGTCAAAGAGCCAGTCCAGGTTTGTAGAATTTAGATGGAGCAGGAGACTAGGCAAGCATTACAGTATTCTGAGAAGGATGACTGCTGAACTCAAAAGCTTACAGGAGCATTACCGCCAAATCAGGATGGATTCCTGTGTGTCACCATAGTTTTTGTTTAATGTGCAAGGACTAAGCAAGAAAATAATTGGCTCCAGGGTCTGCAGCTGTATTGTTCTACTACATTTCAGAGTTAATTTCCTAGCAATAACAGTGTTGAAATCAAACAAAATTTTATGAGCAGAAAATTATCTTTCAAAAACAGTTGCAGGTGATGATACCATTTATAGGACTGAGCGTGGCATTAAAAATATTATGAGAAAACTTCGCTTTATAAAATTACAGTGTACAAATGAGTAGTTAGCAGGTATGTCCTGCATTCTGTTTTCAAGTACTCTTTTACAGACATAACAAAACTCTTTGAGGTAGGGGGCATGAGTGAAGCTAAAAAGTTTTGTTTCTAGAAATAAAATAAACGATAACATAAACTCCATATGGCATATTAAGGACAAATGAATGGCCAGTTCACTTTGCAGCTTGGCACACTGCGCGTCTCGGAGGTCCCCGTATAATTTTGCGGATTTTGCCCTGTGGGTGGAGCCTGGATCTTTTCACACTTTTCCAGTACATGATGGTGGAGATCACCATTGTTACAGAAATGGTGGAAAGGACGCCACTCATGCAAATTCCAAATATTGTCCATGGATGCTTCTTGAGGCCTAAAATATAGGATTTTACCCTGGACTTGATCTGGAAATATCAAAAATAAGAGAAATGATCAACCCTCACATAATTGTATTTGAAAGAGGCCAGTATCTATTGTAAATACAACTAGGGAGTTAGGGTAGAATGTGTATAGGATAGAGAGCACGTAAAATAAAGGCAGCCAAGTAGGCACAGGAGAAGAGACGATTGCAATGACATTAAACTGAATCCAGAAACATTAAAAGAGATTGGGAAGCACATATAAACACCTGGTTGTTCAGAGAATAAAGGGTAGCAGTGCAGCCCATAGATCGCTCTTATTCATGTCATGGTAGTCCACCATTGGACTACATTTCCAGGAGAAGTTCATAGTGAATACAAGGTCCTGCAAAGGACAGACAGTAGTGCTGTGAAAGGCCTGGAGATCCTTCAGAAATGGCACAGTCATGAGTTTGTTTGATTATCAAGAGGTGGTCATAAAGCTACATGTGGCTGTGGAGAGACAGGACTACCCACTGTGCCCCACTCCTCTGCCTCAACTCCAGGAGTCACCCAAACTTTGCATGTCTAGTAACAGGTTGTCTGCATTTTAGTCAGCGGTCTGAGTTCCCAGCTTTTAGTCAACTGGAGGAGAAGGACACCTCTAAAGTAGTAGTCACCATATGTTAAGAAAGGTATAAAAGACAGTGAGTATAAACCTTGTGACTAACTTGGACCTGAACCTCTGACTTTTAGACATTTAAAGTGAGGTCAGGTGGATTTCCCTGTATGACTCTAAACTAGGATGCTCATCTCTTTACTCTCCCCAGTCTGTGGAGGGAGATGACTAGGAATATCCCCAAAGGATGCTTCAGAGTACTTCTTGTCATGCATTACACAGAAATACTATTTGTTTTTCAATCACAACCCTAAACCTAGGGAATATAAATTCACTAATACACACCCCATTGTCTTCACTTCACTTCTGTATTTTCACAATCTACCTCAAACACATTATCCGAGACCACTCTTCCCTTACGCTGAATGTTTCCTATTGGCAAAGATAAATGGGCAAAGAAATGCTATTGAAACTCATGGACCAGATTACCTTACAGGTAGTGAACAATTTTCATCATTTTGCTGTGCAAAGAGTTTTTCCATTATTTAATTAGGAATGGACCTAAGCTAGAAACCAAAAGTAGAGCAGCCCATGACTTTGGTGGAACTTGGATTCACGTTAGCTTTGCTGTTCTGCATTACATGGGTTTTGTGTACTTAAATCCCATCAGGTGACAGAAATTCTACCCTCGCTTACTTAACTTGATGTGAAAGTCTGATGAATTAAGTGTCAGATAAACCCTGCTAAGTAGTACATGACCTGAAATAAGTCCACTTAATGAGTGTTATCAAGATCTATTTTGTAGTGAGGTACTGATGGCTAAATAGTATAGGGCCAACACAAAGCAAAATATGACATACACTTAAGAAGATGCTATAATCTCAGTAATAATTACTTGACTAGTTATTTTAAAACCTTGGATAAATGAGATTAGACAGAAGTATGCGTCTATGTTGCCAGTGTGCAACAGTTGCAGGAGTAAGAACTGACAGAAATTGTGCAGTGAGTTTCAGAACTTGGCTTTGTTCATCTCCCCCTTGTCTCACTAAGTTTGGCACCTGTTCAGAACTTACAGTTACGAAGAGGTGATTAATACCAAAACTAAAACCATTAACAGTTAGCTGATTCAGCCTATATTCTAGTTACTGGGCCTGTACTATACAAAGCTTTGCCTAGGATGAGTCTTGGATAACAACTCCTCTGCATTGTCTGCATAAAAACATAAGGCATTTTGTAAGCATACAGTGGGAGAATTTCTGTTTGTCATAGCCATAATGCTCACAGGACAAAAAGGAAGAATAACTTGCAAAACAAGCCTGGAACAGCATCATCTTAGCCAGCCTGCAGAGAGGCTTATGTAAGTGCATTCATCACCAAAAAGCTTTGCAATCTTGTCTGTGTCATCACTGTGGCCCACTCAGTTAACACACAGACCAGGTCCGAGAGAGTTCTGAGCATCCTCTGACAGTTAAAGTCTGGGAGCATATGGACACCTAAGTTTAAGCACTTTGGCTCTGAGTGTTACCCTCCACATTCAAAACACCTTAAAGTCATTGTATCGATCACCAACAGTACCTCAGAACTGGGTCAACAAATAGTGCCACTTTGTAATTTACTTAGCTGTTGTTTTTTTCTTAAGAGGTGTGCTGCATTTTGAAGAGCACAGATTTTTCTTGTACATATAAACTAAAAGCAGATACACAATGAAATTAGAGCTGGTATGGGATGCACTGTCATATCTCTGCGGGCCAAAACACTCTCTTTCTTAATAGCCAGAGGGGTTAAAAGTAGCGCTGCTCACAAAAGATAATGCTCTGCTGTTGTTTTGCTCTGACTTCACAGTTATAATGAGCACTGGCCCAGAGAAGGGTTGGGGACAATTAGAGGGTTACAGAACGGTGGCAGAAGTTTGGAAGTAGCTAAGCTGTTTGCATCAGCTTTGACAAAGGAGATGTCCAATCCTGGGACAAGAATACAATTAAAAAGATTAAAGCTACTCTTTGGATTAAAAGATGTCATCACCTATTTTTTATGTAACAGGCAAGTATGGTCCCTTGCAGAACCCTTGTGACTGACTGTCTCCTGCAGAGAAGCTCCTCAGCCCAAGTCCTGCTGGGTGCTGAAGTGTCCAGTGTCCAGCAGTCACTGGGAATCGCCAGCTTTTAAGAGGCTGACACATGCCTTTGAAGCTGTTTTATGAGACACAGCACTGTGCAGTTTAAGCATAGACAGATGCCTTCAGGCTGTGTACCTGAAGGGCAGGCTGCAGAAAATGCCCCTTTGCAGCAGCATGTGGGGTTTATTCTTGCCATCCTTCCTCCACAGTGGCTTCCTCCTCAAGAAGCTGAGTTTAGCAAAGAAGATACCTGTATCTCCCTCTGCTACTGAAATGGTGACTTATTTCCTTTGTTTTTTTTCTCTCCTGCCACAAGAGTTTTCCATGTGCAGACATCCACACCTTCTGGCAGCTTCTTAAGAGCCTTTCATAATGCATGGGTTACAGTGAGCAGAACAAGTGGGTGATGTATTCAGAAGATGGACCCAACAGGAGTGTGTGGTTGAGCCATTCAACCATGAGACCAGCTAAGACTCACCAGCTATATTTAGAAGCCTAAGCAAGTAGGCGAAGCTGTTGAGAGCCCAAGCTATCACAAATTACAGTCAACTTGGGCTGTGTCGACTTGAGCAAGTGCATCCATACAAGAAACCAGCTGGTTCTGAGGAGCCCCTTCCACCTATTCAGCATTTCTGGGGTTTTGCTTCAGATTGCTCTAGCCTGATTGCAGGGGTGGACTGCCTGCTAGTGCCAAAGCACACTAGGTGTGCTCTCCAAGCACATTTTTGTCTGAAAGAAGTTCACTTTTGTGCTTGGAGCTATCCGAGACACGAGCCATCCCACAGTACGGGGGATGATCAGGAGATTCACTTCAGAATCCTGATCAGAGGTAGAACACAAGTTGCCCCCTCCAGTACTTATCCCAAAGAGCAGTGCTATCACCATATATGAAGGCTGCATTTACATCACTTTGCAATACAAACACAAGGATGAGGCAAGGCTTCTCAAATCAAATCAACCTTCTCTGAACAACTTTTTTCAAGGTCCATGTAACTATTGGAAGAAGAGGCGAACTGCTCTGCAAATGTGGAAAAGGATGTTTAGTGCCATCAGCAACCACAGTTCCCATGGTTGCAGAATTAGTATGAGAGAAGAGGAGATATCTGCATTAATTCACAGAAGGTATTATTTGTTGAACCTTTCATTAGGGGATTCTAAAACTGAGACTCATCAGCTGTATTTAGAAGTCTAAATGAGTGGCCAAAACTATTAAAAAACACAGATTATGCTGTTTAAACATGGGCTTAAGCCTCAGTCCATGAAGAGATGTAAACACCCCTGTATATTTGCAGAACCTTAGCGGAGTCACTAAGAGGCAGAGGGATCCCCTCCATCAGGCCAGTCTTCAGGAGCAGGAGTGGGAATCAGCTTTCCCTTAAAATCTCAGAAAAAAAGATTTTTGAGTGAGATAGAAGGGTGAAAAAAGAGTGGCTTTTTCAGCATATGTTTCTTATTCTGTTGAGAAGGACAGGAGATTAACAGATGCCACTCAATATCAATTTCCATAAAACCAGACTTAAATTAAAAGGCCTCTGAAATTTTTTACCACTGTATTACTCCAAGAGCAAAAGGTCCTTTTGATGTGCAATACTGCTGAATTTAGCCACAAGTCATGCATCTGAAAGGGCACAGCCTTGTGCTAATTGCAATGGTAAATGTTAATCAGAAAATATGCTTGTTTAATTGCTTGGTGTGATTAACACTACAGGAAACCTCTAGAGGATGCATTCAAAAATATCCTCCTTATCCAAAATCAGTAAGATCTAAATGCCCACGAAACAGTTAACTAAAAGAGACTTTGTACAGCTAGACCACAGAGAGGTGAAATGTACGTTTGTAACAGCCTCTGAGAGTCTGCGTGCACACAATGTTCCAGTACCAAGAGACTGTTTTCTTCACAAAACATTCGCAGTGACTGTGCTGTCTGTGGGACATAAGATGTGACCAAGGGGTTTGTACGCTGACACTGCACCTCACTCACATGGAAGCTTATGTTTGAGAGCGGTTTTTGCAAGGAGATGTGATGCTCTTGAAAAAAAATCCAACCTCAATAATTGCAAGCAATGGACAAAGTAATGGAGAAATGTACGGAAGCTTATGGAGGATGTGACGTCATGTTAGTAGTGTGGAGCTGCTGAAGAGACCTACTCTAGTGCAGAAAGAAGATGCTGTTGCTATATTGGGCTCTGTGTCAGGACCTGGCATGCAGAAGAGCATGGAAAGAAGGGCATAACTGTGTCTGGGAGGAATCCATGTCTTCACAGCCCTCTCTGTGCCCCTGCACAATTTATCAAGAGGGGTGCTTCCTCACTTTGTGCCAAATCTGTACCCCTGGAGGGGGAGAAAGGAAGCAGAGATGGCACTTTGCAGGATACACCTTCTTTCATCAGGTGCTGATGTTGCTTCATGCATTAGAAGAAAATCCAGGAAACTCTTTATCTCAAAGTACCAGCATCAGCTGCTCTAGTTTTCCTTCCAGATGTCCTTCATCAGCCAGTTCAGGGACACAGGGGCACAATCTTCTCCCCCAGCAGAGGAGGTGTGGGGCACCCTCCCTCCCCTCGACACCCCTCAGCCCTGTAACTTACCCCACATGCTAACAGAGAGGTTATCAGCTTGTCCGGGAGGGGAGGGAAAGCTGGAGGGTAGGTGCTGGGGGCCAACAGTGGGGACAGTGCCTGAAGCCACCTGGTGCCAAAACTTATGGTTTCCATGGGAAATAAAAGTGCTAAGCAGTTTATTTCCTTTATATGAGTAAGAATGGCTAAATCTCCAGACTTATCACAGAGATCCAGCACTCGCAGTCCCCCAGCTCCATATGGCAGAGCCTTGCAGCAGCGTGCCCTGCTCACACTGAGCCCTGGCGCTGCAGGGCAGCTTGCATGGGGCGTGCAGCAGGGTTGGCCAGCCCCAGCAGGCAGTCCCACACCAGCCACCTCCTCTGCTAGGGCAGACCCCAGTCCTCCGGCAGTCCTGGTGGGGCAGGGGCTGACCACAGAGCCCAGGAGTCACTCCTGTGCTGCTCATGGCTGTTTACCTTGCCGACAAGCCCAAGTGTTCTCTGCAGACACCTTTTAACTTCCAGCAGACTCACAAGAACTATCATATAAAGGCTCCTAGTAAGGAGTATCAGTGGAATAAAAGGAGACAGAGAAAATGCAGAAAAACTGTAATAGATAAAGGAACGGTGAGTGCATTTTGACCAAAGAGAAGGCCATCTGCTGTCTCTAGGAAATTTGCATCTTTGCCCAGTATGTGTGTGGTCCAGAGACTGTCAGGCTAATGGTGTGTTTCCCATCTACTTTAAAGCCCATTTCCTCCCTGCTGGTACCTACTTAAAGCCATAGCAGGGCAGTTACAATAAATAAGAATCATGCAAGCATGTGCTGCTCACCATAAATTGGTGCTTGTACTTTGGTTGATGTAAAAGTTGGACTAACAGGAAACTCTCAACCTACGTAAGCTATCTTTTAGAGTCTTCTTGTTTCATCTGCTAATAACACTGCAATTATTAAACTCACATCCAAAATGCTATGTCCTTTAAAGCTTTTTTTAAAGCTACGTACTATAGAGTTTTCTCACTTTTCCTATGCCACTTATGCCGACTTGCAACACTGGTCTGATATATTTCACTCTGGCCCCTGCTACTTTCCTCTCAATTTTTGTAAGGGGAAAAAGATTTTCTTCTTCTCCTGAATAAACACAAAAAAATCAGAAATTTGACAGTCAGGATTTACATTTACTCTCAGGAGTCCTAATTTGCACATATCTCTAACAATCAGATGCAAGAAACTCATCTCCCAACCACATTATGCTCCTACCTTTTTAACTTTGCAATTTCTCTGATCAAAATATCTTTAACATCTGTGGCTGTAGAATCCAGCTTCACTATAAGGCTCTAGAAACACTCTACAAAATATTTGCTTACCTCCTCTGTGATATCAATCTTCAGAACTGCTGTGGTACTGAAGGATGGGGAGCCTCGGTCTTTGGCCTGCACCACCACTGACCATATGCAGTCTTTACTCTTTGTGATGTTGTGGATGATGTCCAGGGAACGGATATAGGATTTCAGCTTGATTTCCCCAGTGCTTTGGTCTATATCAAACACATTGGCTGGATCTGCTTGCATGATGGAATAATCCACAATGTTGTTGGGTTCTTCTGCATCTTGATCTATAGCCTGGTAGGGGAAGTGTAAAGAACAAAGATGTTATTGTTTGTATATTTGCCTGAAGACAAAACTCTAAAAGTTTCTGAGCATTCACTTCTGATAGCATCCATGCTGTGAGATGACTAGGCTGTTTTTGTTTCATCTTGGAAGCAATCTCCCCTTTTCTGCTATCAGCTATGCAACATTTTCTAGTGAAAACAGCAGGACAGTTCTTTTTCTATAAGCGATTTCTATTTGAGATTAAATAAAATCAGAGGAAAAACTGAACTGCAAGCTACCTGCAGAATGCAATGGTCCACTCCTGGGGAGTTTCTCACACAGTGTGGGGGACAAATGGGAAGTGAATAGAGAACAATGGGATTAGCTCCACACCATAAACTACAGCTGCCTTAATTTTTCTGCTGTGGTATGTATTCTTAGGCATTGTGTAATCAGGCTTCACTACTTGCATTCAAATATGTATAATATAGGTTGTTCTACTCCTTTGCGTGTGAATTGTTATTGCATTTTTTTTTAACCTCCTGTTCCACACTGGATCATGAATACAATTCTGCAAAGCAAAGGGAAAGAAGTTGTGTGGTTGAACGCAAAGGTGTGGCAGGAAGGTTAAGTATTCAAAATACTGTACTTTCATTCACTCACCTTATTTGGGTGTCTTATGATCACTGTATAATTCATGAACCTCCACAAACTGATGGTTCAAATACTGTAACAAAACTTTATCTTTTGCCTATAGAATTTATTTCTCCTTCTCATCAGTCTGTAAATACTATCATTCCACACTTTAATCCATTTGTTACATGCAAATGGATGTGCAAAATAAAGCCTCAGGAAAAGCCAGTTTTCAGGCATTCATCATGATCCCTGAGCAATAAACAGCAGAGCTGGGGCTTTTCCAAGCACTCCGCTTTCTGACACACTGTGTTGTCTCTCACCTCTATCTTCACGGGTGATCCAATGATCATAGTCTTTTCCTGGATATTTTCATTGAACTCTGGAGAATGGTCATTGACATCTAGCACAGTAATAAACACTTCAGCCAAGCTGTATTTCCCATCTGTGTCCTCTGCCTTCACATAGAAGTTATACTTTGAGTTCACTTCAGCATCTAATACAGCCCAGGGCTGGGTGTAAATTATACCTGTTGATGGGTGTATTAGGAACCTGGAAAAGAAGCATGGAAAGACTTTTGGGTTTTTTGGTCACTTAATGTGTGTTGAAAGTCTGGGACAAAGGTGGGCTCTAAACATTGAAATGCTGTGCTCAAAGATTGGTACTCTTCACCTAAATCCTGTCTGGCTGATGTTTCTGAATCATTGACTCTCCCTATTTTTTGCTAGTTCTTTTAGGCTTGGAAACCAGAGAACTCAGTGTCTGGTGTTTTTCTACTGTGCATTTTAGCTGCATTCTCTGTTAAAGCCTTTATCCTCAATAAATGCTCAGCATGATGACCTTCTCCCAAAATGATTTCTTTGTGTTCCACATTAGGGAACTGCCTATTTTTTTTGTTTGTTTGTTTTGTTTATAAGTACAATGTATTAGATCATGTCCTGCATAAATTAAGATTGACTGGTATCACCTCAATAGCTAGGGGAAGCATGCTGCATATCATATTTAAGCTCTTCGCTTCTCAGAATGGGTAAGAAAAATGGCTGCTCTTAAATCCCTCAAAGTGCAGGGCAAATTATCTCCTCCAAAAATAATGACTTTTCCATAGACTGGCATTGGGATGGAGTGGGCGTTCAGATTTGTTTGTAGCAAATTCAATTCTACACATTTGTAATTACTGAGACACTGTGAAAAGTGTCAGCCAAAAGTCTGGATTTATAGAGAAGATACCAAGCCAGTGTATTCCAACTGTGAGCACAATTGAGAGTGATTGTAAAAGGGGCACTTAATAATCCAGAATCTTCAGTTGTCTTCATTACCCTGTTAAATACAAATACAAGTCTTGATGAAAGTCAAGACCTGGAGGTGAAAAGAGCTGTGCAAACTCTTAGTAAGAAACAGTGCCTCCACTGAGTGCCTCCTTCGCACCAATCCAGGACTCTCATCACCTCCATTTTAATGGAAAAATAGAAGCACTGAGGTGTGAAGAGATTACAGCAGTGTACCCCAATTCCACTGGCAGCTTGGATTTAAGGTTACCAGCATCATGGGTTTATCTCCAACAGTTAACACTATTCCTTTTACTCCAGTACAACTTGTCTTTCTGCCAACACAACTGCATATCCACTGATGTAACCTGTGAGACAGAAAAACTCATGCCTCTAATTGAAACTGTCAAATCAGCATCAGTGTTCACCAGATCTAAAGGTACAAGGGCTAGGAAATCAATCCAGCCTTGAAGAATCATGTCATTCTGGCACAAGGAAAAGAAAAAAAAAAGAAGAAAATCATGTTTAAGATAGAAAAAAAAAGTCTTCACATCTTAATTTCCTCATTCCAACAGCATAAGAACAGTGAGTCTGAGTATCCCTATAACTCCAATCAGAATAAAGTTGCACTCACATTTTTTTTCTAAATCCTTTGTCAACAACGTTCACAAGCTTCTTTGCACCAGCTGCTACATTTTAAATCTAAAAGGTCTGCCTGCACAACATGACCTTTGCCAGCTTGCCTCTATGCAGTTAGCAGGTAGCTTAAGGACTTAGTGAAGAGCTCAAAATAATCCATCCTGGAAATGCTCCCATATGTGTATCCTTCTGACTACAGAAGAAGTTCACCCTTAACATCTTGGATTTTGGACTTTGATCGTGCCTCCTAAACAGCTTTCACTTTAACAAGAAGGGTTCAGCTTTAACTACAGGTGGATAATGTACGGAGAAAAACGGATTCTGGGGATAAGTGCGTGAAAGGCTCATTCGTTTCCAGTATTCTGCCCTGCAGCACCACCGTGTACAGGAGCTGTGCATTCCAGCAGCAAAATCTGAGATGGCCAGTAATACTAGCCATGGCTGGGAGTGCCCAACCAATGGGCTAGGGCAACTGCTGGGATGGAAGCAGTGTGGGAGAAACCAGTGTTTCAGGATGTTCTTACCCCAACACTGTCCTCAAAGACAGGGGGAGGGCGCTAGGCATCATTACAAAATCAAGTAAGCATCAGATGCCCTTCTTCCCTGATGCAGAGCTATTAGGTTTAAGTGTATAAAATGCTTTGAACACCCAATGCAGCTGGCCTCCAAAGGTAAAGTTTATATTCTTGAAAGTTTTGCCTTTGATTTATTTTGTCAAAAGTTGAAATTGAACTATTTGTACAGCTATATGGAAAAGGAAGGGGAAAGAGCAAGGGATTTCTTTTCTTTTTCTTTGTTTCTTTTCTTTTTTTTTTTTTTAACTTGGGGATTGACTTTTCACAACAACTACACCAAAACCTCCTCTTTCTATTACAAGTGCTTGGTGGCACTTGTCAAATGGTGATTGAACAGATCCTGTGTATTGGTATTTCAGCTGCCTTATGTCTCTTTGGGGCTTGTGGGTAAAATTCTATGGGTTCATGAAACAGGTGTTTAATGCTTACACTAGTTTTTCTGTTGTTGTTTTCACAGAACTCACAAAGAACATGGCATAAATGTCCTTGGAAAAGAGCAGGTCAAGAAGGAGCCTGTTTATCTATATATTTTTTTTTTAAATTCTTTTAAACCTCTGCTTAGAGGACATGTAGTTTTCTTTCTTTTTGTTTTTATTTTATTTTATTTTATTTTATTTTATTTTATTTTATTTTATTTTATTTTATTTTATTTTATTTTTACTTACAGATCTGCTCCTGTTCCATAGATAGAGTACTTGATTTCTCCCCAAAGCCCTGAATCTGGATCTGTAGCCTTAAAAAAAAAAAAAAAGTCATCCTTTACTACATTGCAAAAAGAAAAGTTTCATTTTTTCTTTTAACAACAGGCCATGTAAAAACGCAAGGGCTTTCCCCTCTTTTTGCCATCACATTTTTAGAGGGAAATCACAGAAAAGTGCAGAATCTAACACAAGGAGATGTCAGTGGCTGTCCCAGGGAAGCTGCTAAAACGCTGCCTGTCTCCTGGCCAGGCTGGTGCCCAGGCTCTCGCAGGGAGAAAGCCACTAGATGGCTCCATCTATTGACATTTAACACATCCTTCCTTTAATAGCCGTGACGCTAATCTCAATGGCACGGACAAACTGCCCACTCGCAAGCCTTCCTAATTATCAGTTAAATATTAGTCTAGATTCCCTAGACAAAATTATTTATATAGAGTATTTTTAAACCTCTGCTTGTTTAATTGATTCAATTTAAAGTAATGCCTAACAAATGTTTCAATCTATACACAATATTTCAGCTTTGTTTATATTTTAATCACTCTTGTGCCTGTGTGACTTTTAGTAATGCAGATACTATATCAGATGGCATCTTTGTTTCAGACTCTTGTTGGTTTCCTTTCTTAGCTCAGGATTAGGAAAGCTATTGATTTGGTAACAGCTATTTCCATCTCTGATAGATCTGAGGAGGTGTTCTATTGCACCATTGTATCTGGCTATCAAAATTCATGGCAGCAGTGGTTGGTTCATTTGTCTTCCTGTTTAAATATTTGAAAACTGGAACAATGTGTTTGACTCCTGCAGGGTCAACATAACATACCTGCAGCCCTGCTGTTAGGTGTTTTTTAGTTCTTTGACATGAGCTTGTCAGCTTCTCTCACCCCATAACTTTGACTGCAGTCTACTTTAGGACTGCCTAACTTTTCCTAAAACATTTTCACACCTGAGGCTTCTGCCAGAATTGCCATCCTGAGTACTTGGAGTATCTCAGTTTGTCAAGAATATTTGTGAACCTGGGTCTAATACTGAGTTGACAACACATGACAGTAAATTTTACATGGACTCCTCAGCTACACTATCCTGTGCACCTTGGCTCAGACTTACTAGTTTTGTTGCTTTTGTAAACTTTTTTAAAATTTCTTTTTTTGCAGTCCACATTCTAGAATTTTTTATTCCTCTTGCTGCAAAAACAGTGATATTTGGGAGTCTCCATTTTCTACAGCTTTCCTATTAGTTTCCTCTGATACCCTTTTCTGTATTGTTTATGTTCCACTTCTTTCATTCTTCCATCCCTAAAATTTTTCTTCAGCACTTTATTATTCTGATTATTTAATTTTCTTTCTGACTTGCAGCCATCCTGTGCTGGAGATCTCTGTCAACCTGCCTCCAACATCCTAAACCGTGAGGCCTCTGCGAGGTGACCTGCATCACTCACCGAACCCCACGGGGCCAGGAGCTTTCTCAGCTTTGTGAGATGAGGTCTGTTTCCAGCCCCAGCAGCTGCATTAAGGAGATACAGCTCACATCAACAGCTGGAAATGCTTCTCCAGCACATAGGGCCCATGTAATACCCTGACTTTCTTTCTATGAAAATGTGAGATACTGGACCATCTATAGGCATATTTTTCCCACTGTGAGAAGATACTTACATAGGGATCTTTCTTTCCCAGCTCTAAGCATTTTAATGTTATATTCTTGCCTTCATTAACTGTCTAATTATGCATTTAGCAGCCAGATTCCTGCCAGGAGGAGGAGACTAATACCTACTAAACAGCCATCTTTTTCCTTGTACTCAAGCAAGAAAATCCAGTAAATCCAATTCCACGCAATCATAACGGAATCCTCCTGCTGGACACTGATTTGACTGGGGCTTTCTTAGTACTCACAGGCCATGTGATTTGTCTTAAAAGCAGATGGCCTTTAATTAAAAACCAAAGTAAATGTGTTCTGAAAAATGTTTCCATAAAGCTTTTCCCCCCCCCCACCCCCCCAGAAGTGAGATTTTTTTGTTGATTCAGGAAAGCAACTGGAGTTCAGTCTGGAAGCTGAATGGCAAGTAAGATTTGCTACTTGCCTCTGTCCACTGTTTCTAAGGTATTTAAACTGCCTCCACAGACATCTAGAAAACAGAACATTTCTTAAGAGATGAGTGAAACTTACTGTAACAGCAACTACGTTGGAGCCCCCTGGGGAGTTCTCAGGGATCCTGGCAATGTAGTAGTCAGATGAGAACTTGGGGACATTGTCGTTGGTATCCAGCAAGCGTATCACTACATCAGCTGTCGAGCTGAATTTCTCTGGTGTGTTCACCTCTATTGCAAGAAGCTAAGAAGAGAAAACCAGGAAATTACTACAAAGCAGGTATTATTACAGCTTAAAAGAGCTTCCTTCCACTACCCATGGCACATTGGGGCATTTTAGCCTGGTTGGACCAAACAGCTCAAAACCAGAGATGAGGAGTTAGGTCCGTATGTAGCCTAGGCTCGTTTGTACACATTTGCAGTGGGCAATCAAGCTGTGGAAAGAAGACTTCAAGCCTGTGTATATACACTAGACTTCATGTGACAGATATGATTGGTCATAGCTAACCAACATAGCTTGAAAAGCCATAAGAGAAGCAAGCAAACACCCATCCCTGAGCATCTCCTAGAACTTAAGGAAACACGGGCACTGAATAATCACGTAAATTGAATCATGATCCTTTGCAGAGGAAGCATAAATTCTTCATTTTTAAAGAAGTCAGGGCATTAAACTGTACCAAAGAGAGTGAAGATATTGAGAGAACCAGTGCCCTGAGATGTTTGGAAGCAGCAGCACTCCCACTCCAAATACAGGACAGTCAGGGATCAGGCATGTACAGCAGAATCCTACCACGAGGTTTCTTGGGACACTGCCTTCACTTCCTCTTGCTGATTAGGACTTTACCAGATACTCGCTGGGACTTTTGAATTGCCTCACTGTCTCTGAGGAGGAACAATGAGCTCTGGCATAACGCATTCTCATAACTCTGCTCATCTGAAAGGGCAGGCAACCATGTACAGCAAGACCAGGGATGGGGAGAAGCCAGCAGTATGGATGTTCTGGCTGGCTGTCAGCAGAGCTTAACACTAGTACATGCCTGTCTCATCTCCCAGCTGAGGGATGGCACTGATGGCTTAGCAAGCTGGTTTCTCACATTGCCCCTTAATGCACAAGTAATTAATGTAGGGAAGAGCAGCCACTGCGGAGAAGGAATAGGATAACCCAGGCACATCTGGTGCATGGCAGTTCTCAGCAGGCAGCAGGGAGCTCTCAGTTCCCCACTTGGGAACAGACCTGAGCAGGTATTTGGTAAGTCACCTCCAAAGCCTCAGATAAGCACTTTTCCACAGGATTTCAGCTACTTAAGACCAAATGGTTTCTCTCGTGTTCTTAGTCTAACACAAAATAGCTGTGTCTCTGTTTGCTCCTCAGTAGGAAGCCTGAGCTAGTAGAGCAGCAAGCCTATGACTCAGGCAGTGTGCGACTGAGCAAAAAAGGGCAGTGTCAGCATCAGCTACTGAGAGATGCTGAGCCCTTCACAGCCTTCAGCCTGGAGGTTTGGTCCTTGACAATGGCTGCATTACACAGAATCAGCGCTAGGACATCAGTCGTGGGCTCGGTAAGGGCTGAACCTAAATGACCAACACATATGGTCAACCATTTGGTTTTCATGTTTTGGCAGAGACCTAGTTAACACAAAGCAGGAGGCCTCCAGAAACTTAGTGAGCACAACACAGCGCTAATAGACTAGCGAGCAGGACTTTTAACTGAGACATGAGAGGCTAAACTGAAAAATCTAGATGCATGGGTTTTAACTCCTGGTAGACATACATCCCAGGAGCTCCCTCAAGCAGGATGAATGCCTAAGTGAGCTTTGAGCTTTGGAAGGTGGAGCAGGGCTTCCACAGCGTCTCCTGCTCCATCGGTGCAGAGCCTTGCTGAGATGAGGGCTGTGGGAGCTCATGCTTCCTGCACTGCTCACCAGGCACTCGGCCTCTCTCCTGCCACGTCACAGCTCCTGGTGGGGCAGGTGGCATGCAGTGCACCCCAGCAGTGGCACTGCTGGCTGGCTGTGGGGCACAAGCTGTGTTCAAGTCCCTGCTCTGCTAGATTCAGAGAAGTTTGTATCACCCAGAGGTGACAGGGTTTGGGGAGGGTGGGGAGCAGTTTGAGTAGGCAGGGTAAAGGCTATCTCAGTATCATCTCCTGGAGCTGCTCCCACTGTGTGAACATTTTTAACAGTTGGAAATAAACAGTGAAAGGGTTCTTGAAGAAATTAATCTTGAAGGATTGCTAGTAATTACTATAGGACACATCTGCTCTAAAAGGGGAGATTGGTCTCTGCATCTCTGTGCTAAGTTTCGTGTTTGGAGTCTTGGATGGTGTTAAAACAAAATAAATTCTTGAAGGGACAGTCTGTATACAAACATCAGCAAAAACCTGCTTATGAGCAATCTCAGCTCCTGAAGCAGCACAGAGACAAAATCTTATTGCTTATCGTGCATGTGGAGGTATAACTATATTAAAACATCTGCAGTGAAATAATCTTTGCTGCTGGAATCAGTCCATCTTCGAATACCTTAGGAGGGCTTAGTATTTTTACTGTTTTCTACATTTAGCAGCCATAGTCCAGCTATGTCAACATGCTGGCAACATCTTCCTTCAGCGAGGGATTTTTGTTAGCTTACTTGCCTGCAATGTCTTATGCAGAGCTGTATTGTTTGTTTTATGCAGAGAGAGAAAAAATAGCATAAAACTATTACCTCACAGGACTATGTATCAACAATTAATACAAGTGCCAGAAGAGCAAAGCGAGATATAATCTTAAAAGTGGCAGGTTGAATTTTTAAAATAGAGTTTCATTTTGGCAACTGAAGATTACTGCAGCCTCATCCAGTCCTGTTCTGTGGGAGTTGCAAGTGTCTGCAGAATGTGAGGGGTAGGTATAGGCTCCTGTCAAGGCGGGATGTACTCTCAGCTGAAGGAGGCGGAGGCAGGAAGTTTAGCCCCCAAGGCGTGTCAGCCCGTGACAGGGTGGCATAACAACATCTGGCCCCTGTGGCAGAGGGACTTGAGATCTAAGAGGCCAGATTGGAGGGGGATGAATTACCACAGCTGCCATACCTTGGGAAACCCACTCTAGCTCTCAGACAGCTGAAAATGAAGGAGGTCCTCACTACCAACTGCATTTAAGAGTCAGCCCTAAACAGAAGATAGATTTTTCTCTAGCAGCCTTTGCTTCAGGTAGTTTTCCAGTGAACCTCCCAGTCAAATTAACGTTAATTCCTCTCTGGCATTTTACTGCTCAATAACAAACCAGAGGAGAGGGATCACTGATTAAAGAAAAAAACTGAAAATAGCTTCTCAAAGCTGCTGTCGGATACATGTTAAACAGAAATAAGAATATATCTCACCCAAAATTCTAACTAGAATGACTACACTGGCAACTAAAACTGGGTAGGAAGCAATTTGAACTTTACAGGGAAATGGAGACACCAATGAGGTCTTTATAAAGTATTTTCTGCCCTGTATTACTACCATATCATCCACCTGCACCTTCTTCATTTGGAATCTAGACAAAGGCTCTGCATTTTTAACAAAGCCTTATGGTCTTTCTCCAGTAGAAATAATTTCATCCCCCCAAAAAGTGAATAACTGCTTAAGCTAAAAGAAAATATATCCATTTTCCTGGTAATTAATTTTTTCAGTGTTCATGGCAATCACATTAACTACTTTGATTTCTATTAGTATTCATGAGGAGGCCAAGTGTAACTTCTTTACTGGTCTTCTGCTAGTTTAACCTGAATAAATGTGACTTATTATAGTTAGTTTCGTTAGCACTTTATAGCCCTTTCAGAATCTTCTATTTTAATACAATAATGATGACTCGTATTTTTGTAGCATCTATAACCTAGGAAGATCAAAATGACTAAGGAGAATTGCAAGAGAAGACGTGAAACATACTGCAGTGAAATGACTTGATAAGGACACAAAGCAAACCATGTAGCAAGGGTGAGAACAAAATCCAGGACATTTGCTTCTGGTCTGAGCTAAGAATGCCACTTTCTGTATCAAATAAAAACTAGTAAATGTTAATACTCATCTAGATAGTTTTTGCCTTTTTTTTTTTTAAATGATTTTTTTTTAAAGATTGAGAGGGGACCTTATCAATGTCTATAAATATCTGAAATGTGGAGACCAAATGGATGGGGCTGGGATCTTTTTGGTGGTGGCTGGTGACAGGACAAGGGGCAATGGGCAAAAACTGGAACACCGGAAGTTCCAGAAAAACTTAAAGAATAATTTCTTTACAGTGAGGGTGCCGGAGCACTGGAACAGGCTGCCCAGAGAGGCTGTGGAGTCTCCTTCTCTGGAGATGTTCAAAACCCGCCTGGATGCTTTCCTGTGCAACCTGCTGTAGGGAACCTGCTTTGGCAGGGGGGTTGGAATGGATGATTTCCAGAAGTCCCTTCGAACCCCCCCCATTCTGTGATTAGTGGGATTGTCTGTGCCATTCTTTGCAGTCAGAACTGAACTATCTATATTCATGTTCGGCTGACACAAAACCAGACTACTTAATTATCTTGTTGATGAGCCAATGAATCAATCAGGGAAGGTGATAATTCAAAGTTCCAGCTTTTGGATGAAAGCTGGTTCTTGTATGTCTGGCTTGGATCATGGGTAAGATAGCCTTAGAACAGTCTGCATAAGGTCATATAGATAGATATGATAAAGGCACTCTGATAAAGCTATTTTGGGAAATTATCTCCCAGTCAGCTGAGGTCTTCAGCCTGCCAACATTCAAAAGCATGATCATGAACCAAATTACTTTGGACTAAGCAAGTAAAGTTCCATCTCCAGAGAAATTAAAATTTCATCCTGTGAATTTATTGTTTGTAAGAGCAGAAGTAACACCCTTAGGTTTGAGTCTAGAATGACTCAGAGTCACCAATATGTGCAGTTTCCACAGAGAGATAATACTCAACATTTCGCACTGACTGGATTAAATTAGTTCACAGATGCATCCAGTTAAAACATAGGAAGCTGAAGAACCAGGGGCAGAAATGAGTTTCCCTTACATGGAATATAATGTCACTGACAATGCATCAGATAACTTCAGGTAGATTAAGAATCTAAATCCCATCAGATACATAAGCCAATATACACATATCATATACACAGGCAGAGAGGACCCAAGAAAGCAGAATTACCTTGAAAGTTAACACCTCAAATTTTTCATAGTCAATAGCAGCAGAATTTTCCACTATTATTGTAACCTGAGCCTCATTCAGGACAGTTTGGGGAACCACTCGGAAGATGCCACCAGGTCCAACAAGACGGAGGTTGAATTTAGCATTGGCTCCCTGTGAATAAAAGCAGATACAGCATTGTTTTCAGTGAATGATGCATTTCTTACAGCCTAGATTGGCTCTTTTTCTTCACACCATATAAAATTAGAATAAGTCTTACTGCTTAGAGCCTTCTGCTCTCCATCCCCTGGGCAAGAGGCTGCTAAGAAGCTTAGTTACATAAGCCCTTCAGCCCTGGTCACAAGACGGACACAGCTTTTCTTAAAATAGATTTATAAGCTTGGTTATTCTTTCAGTCCCAGTGGAAAAACCCTGCACCAGGACTGGCTAAGAGAGGGACTCTTGTGGCAAGCAGCCTTGGGCTTTGCACCACACACTGGGAGCTAGTGCAGGTGACAGAGATGACACCATGTGCACATCAGCAGGCAAGTCCTGCCTCCTCCTGGTTCCTGGCAAAGAAAGACAACTGAACTGGCAGAGTCAGGACAACAAACCCCTTAAAAGAACAGCCCGTGTCCTAAGATCTCACAGCCTGGGATGATGATGCAGACCCACAAAGTTATATGATTTCCAAACAGAGGTGGTACTCCACGGTTTCCACTGACCGAGTTAAGCTAGTCCAGAGTTACAGCCACCAAACCTTTTGAAAGCTGATGCACCTGGAGGAGAGAGGAGCTCCACTCCTGCAGGATGAAATATGATGCATTTGACAGCTCCAGCTGAAGTGAGAAGCCAAATTCCATAATATAGATAAACATTCTATCCAGAGAGGACATGGAAAGCAGCAACCTCTAGAAGCTTACCACCACTTGTGTGCAAGTTGGGAAGAATGAGCCAGAGCTAGATGGAAAGACCAATTATTTTAAACCAAATTGGAGCTGGAAGAGGAAAGACAATTCTCATATATCTGACTTATGGGGGAGGAGTGAAAATGAGCTGAGCCCATTTAACCAACTCTCCGAGTTCGTCAGTTTCTCAATGTAACTCTGACAACCAGCCACATTCACTGCCTGGCTGGTGCCATGTTCTTCCCCTAGCATGAATCTTGAGATGAAGAATCCCTAATAGTAACTTTCATACAGGATAACTCTAGTTTCATCTGTATCCTTGGAGGACTTGTTATGGGCAGTTCTTGCTGCAACCCTAGCTCATGTCAAAAGGAAAAGTATTCAGCACTAGTCCCCCAGGGGAAACAGAATGATCTTGGATCCAAACTTGGTGGTCTGCATTGTTCGATCACACAAACCCTCACAGCTACACAGATGACAACAGCCTCTCTTTTGCTGGGTAGTAAAGCCAAACAGACAAAACCAGAGCTGCTGAACTATGGAAAATAAAGCTAATGGGAAAAGTGGACTGTCTGACCATACAAAGTCCTCTGCACTTGAGACTGGAGGGATGGTGGCATGCCCACAGCTTCCTCCTCCTCATCTGTACCATCCACTTCCCCAAAAGAGAGTCATTAATGGCTGTGACAGAAACAGACATATGTTTAATTTTCTTCTCTGTATGGTCCTCTTGTGAGGAAGGGAAAACTTTGCATTCTATGCCTTAAAAGAAAAGCAACCCAACCCCCTTAGACTGATGCCTTACACTGTACTAGGAAGCTTCTTGAGAAATCTATACATTGTATTTAGCAATGTTTTCTGCTCATTTTATAGCCTAACTTGCAGTCTGAATATTTTGTCAGCCTATGTATGATACTTATCTATTTCGTCTCAAAACAAACAATGGGTTTTGTTTCTTTCCTTCTGCAGCAACATCCCCTGTGACAACAGCAGGATAGACGTAGCACTTTGAAAGCAGCCATTTATCTGCTTGCTGCAGAGCAGCAGGAAGGAGGGGGAAGAAGTTAGTGGGTTTGATAGAGCACAATATAGTCAAAACAGCACAATACTGAGCACAGTTATATAAGAGCACTCTTTGCAATAGTAATACATCTGAGAACTCTCAGATGCATTAAGCTTTTCTCTTGTCACTACCTAACCTCAGGCTAACTCAGATGGATGCCATTCATTCAGTATGTAGCTTAGGGATCCCTATAGCAACCATCACCATAGTATCTACGGGCATCACAGGTCAGTTAGATAGCAGGCTGAGATGGATAGAGTCTTCTTTCCTTTTCTGTTATCTGGCTAGAGTTAGTTTGGCTCTGGCATAATTTTTAAGATTACCTAAAAATATCTCTCCAGTGGGAATGATTTATCAAAGCATGCATTGCAGACTGTGGCTGTAACATAAGGGCCAGAAGGATAATATATTGTAATAAAAGCAATTCAAGAGTATGGACTGTACTGTTTCTAGCAGGGGCTGAGAAGATAGAGACAGCAATTGCACTTGAAGTTACTAAGTGATTGTATACTCTTAAGTAAATCTCCAAAGGGAGCACATGCTTGGACATCACATTGACAACAACTGAATGTAACCGGTAGTTAGGGGAAGTTCATAAGGAAGTTCAACTTTAGTCACGACAAGAACCGGACTGCAGCTTTAGGACTACCCTTCTCATCAACCTAATTGTATATGACAGACTAAGTATACTTCTGGGTCCAAACTCTCTGTGGTAATGGACCCTACAACTACTTTGTCTGCCCTAGTCTTTAGGGGAATGCAGGTGAAATAGCTGGGTTCCTAAAATGATATTTCCCCATCTGACAGCTCTTTCTAGTCTTTGGGAAAATAGGGCAGGAAAACTGCAAGTCCACATAGTTTCTATTTACCTGATCTGAATCATTGACCGTAATCTTCAATCCCCTTAAGACTTCACCCTCTGGGGGATGCTCATACATGGTCAGTTCAAATCTGTTCTGCGGACCATTTTCTCCATAGAATGTTGGTGGATGGTTGTTGAGGTCGACCACCCGTATAGTCACCATGGCAAAAGCGTACACTGAGACGTCACCTTCCTGACCGACTTCTGATGCCTGCAGCAGGCAGGAGAGAGAGAATGATAAAAGTATATTCTCTTTCCTCAGTTCCATGTTCATGTATTGCTCTTTATGTACAAATCATCCTAAACCACTAACCTATACAAACATTCACAGCCTTATATTTCTCTAGAAATCTCAGTCCATTTCACACTGATGATTAGAAGATGATGGTAACAAACCAGTCCTGATAAAGCCCCAGTAAAAAAATTATTGTGGTGTTTAGGCAAATACTTGAAAAAGAAAAGTTACACATTTTTTTTTTTTTTTTTTTTTTTTTTTTTTTTTTTTTTTAGTTTTAGTCTCTGATTTACAATTCTGCTTTGCTGTGTAGATTAGCTTAAGCTAAACTGGATACAGTTTGGGCAGACAACCAAATCTACTTGGCATTTTTTTGAACTGAAAGATCAAATCAGTCCGGGTTTCAATAATTCCAACATGCAGCCTGATTCACTGGATTGAACCTAAGACATTTCTTCTGTCAGGACAGAAACTCTGGCTGGCATTTTCTAACAAAATAGCTCTCTCTAACATGCTTTTTTTGCCCAAAGGACTCAAAACCAAAGGCACTAGACTGCTAAATTTCTCTGAAGATGCTCATCTGGTAACTGAGGTGCCTGTCATTACCTATGCTGGGTAATACAACAGCCTTATGGTTCCTCAGGCAGATTTTACAGCCTGCACGAGTTCTAGGTCACCACAGATATAACTAGGAGATCAGAAAACTTGCAAGGGTTTAACTAATCCTATATCTGGGAAGAGTTAGCATACTGCAGTAAACCAGAGAGATTAGGGGAAGAAATGGTGCCCGAGTTTGACTCAGACAACAGGAAATCTATGATCTCTCAGATTCAGCAAGCTGCTTGAGCCCACTAGCAAGCAAGTGCTCTTGGGAATGCTAACAGTGGTTCTGGCAGTGTGCAAGGCCATTATTGTCCTTACCATGACAAACTCTTGTGGTTGTAACATGCATTTCCTGAAGAAATCCAACATAGTCTTCATGACTTAACTCTACATTTTTAAACTCTTTGACTTTAGAAACCACTTAAAATACTGCAGCCTGTCACACTGATACTAGCTCATCAAGGAGTTAGCATGCATTTGTATCTGGCTGATCAATGCTTCGGGAGTACATACTGATATCTTGTTGCATGATCTACTCCAGTGCTATTACTAATGATAGATTTGAAAGTTACTTATCACATAGAGGTTGCAAGACATTAATTTCCACTTTAGCAATAAGATCTGAAAACACAGAGGTTATCTGCATACTATAAAGGTTGTTGATTCTCTAGACTCAGAGATTAAATTAGGACAAAATTACTTAATTTGAAAGAAGTAATTTGAGACACTAAATATCCCAAGGAACAAAAGCAGTTCGTTCTGTTTTGTACTATCTGGCACTCTGCTCAAATATAGGAGGTAGTTTCTAAAACAGGTAAAGTCAGCCATAAATTGAGCTATTTTAGACAATCATGCCTACTCATGGCATTTAAGATCAACAGTCTTCAAGCGGCAACAGAACATACCTGAACTTTTAGTTCATACACTTCTTTCTTGAGCTGATTTGGACTTTTAATAACAGAAATGGCTCCAGTTGTGTTGCCGATTTCGAACGAATCTTCACTTCCTGCAATAAACCCAAGATGCTCTAGTTACATGCCACATTTCCTTTTTCTGAACAAGCATGAGCAATCAACCATAAACTTCATTAAGCATGTCTTTGTCCATATGTGCACCCCAGTCTATTAGTAGATCTGAAGCCATTCTTCAAAAATGAAGCATTTCTATGCCTGATAACAGTGAGATGAAAAGATAGATGAGAGCCAAAAAGAGTTCCCTCCCCTAGGAATGGCTCAGTGGAGCTCTGCCCATACGGGCAACCGCCCTCACTTTCCTCTTCCCACCCTGGTCAGGTTCCCTTCAAGCCTCAGGAAGTAGGCATGCAAATTTGGTATTCATTTCTATTATGCTGTCTTTTTCATATGCTAGTTTAGACAAAAATAGACATTCCTCAGTTTAATTAGCAAATGCATAATTAAGTCTCTGAGAAACAAGAACATTTCTCTAACTAATACCAGCTAAGGTGAGAATTCTCACAATCTGTCTGAAGAATCATAGCCACTCTTTCTGCAGAAAGCTTCTTTGGAGAAGCATCTTCTGGCCTTAGACATTCAGTTGTTAAAATACTCAGCCTTTTGCAAGGCTACCCTGAACAAAAAGGGTTTTTGGAGGATCTGGAGTAAAACTTAGGCTTTTTGCATTGAGGCAGAAAGTGAGTCTGACACAGGCAGGACAGGGCTGCAGGCTAACTTTGATACCACTAACCTAACTTCCTTTGATCTGAAGAGATCAGTTACAGGGCTGCAGTCCTTTGAGACCTGGTGAATTTGTGCTGAAGTAAATGCCAGCTTGCAGAGAGGCAGCAATGTCTCATCACAATGTCTGCACCCATCTCGCTGTCAGGACCAAAAGCAGGCTGGTGCCCAGGGAGGGGACTAGCCGGTAGCTCAAGGAGCCCTGCCCTGCTCTGCTGAGGGGCTACGAGCACTCCTGCGTGCTACCTCATGTATGGCATTGGCCACAACCTACCCTTTGTGGCAGAGCCTATCACTGAAAGGAAAAGAGAGGAAAACCCTTACAATGAAGGAGATCAAGCCTTCAGAAATAATGGATAATGACCTGAAAGCCCAGCCATTTTTCTTTTTCTCTAACTCAATTCCAATGCTGATTTTTAAACCATCTGATAGTATCCCATTTTGTTAATACTTACAATAACTGCAACTCCATTAAAGTACACTAGACACAACATTGACCACATATCGACTCATGCAATGGTCAATTATTAAGATACATTGGTCTGGAAGGTATATCCTGACTGAGAAGAAGCTTAAGTCAATAGTGGTTTCAAGCCACCATACTTCATGTTATTGTCTAGTTATCACAGGGAAATTGATAACTCAGAGTATGTAGCACTGTGTGTATTCTTTCATACAGCATGTTCAGATGACTGGAGTATTTTCTAAAATTATCCCACAATCCTCAGAAAAAAAATTCTTATAAAGAATAAATTCTTTTCTATTTGCTGTTAGTATTTTCTTGGCCTTTGACAACCCAGCCTGCAGGTATTGGAATAATGGCTTGTCACGAGTAATGCCAGGGTGTGAGGTGCAGAGACAGGAACCTGTTGTAATCTTTTGCTCTCTATTTCCCCAACTTTCTGTGCACTAAAAGCATATTCCCTTCTCCTCTGTTCCATTTCATGCTAACAAAATCGTGTGTTAATGTGTGTCAGAAAAGCTGTCTCTCGATTAAGTAATATTTTGTGCTACTTATCTGTCATCAACTTCCATCTTCATTTTCCACTCTTTCATAATCACTTATGTTTTTTATCCCATAGCACCTTTCCGGTCCTCCTTTATTTTCTTTGGAAATCTAATATCTTTCCTCATTAATCGTATTTCCCCTTTGACATTTTCCCTGGTTCACCTGCCTTCACTTATTCTCCTTACTCAATTTCTCCCTTGTCTAGCATATTTTCATCCCACACATTTGTTTTTATTCTTGATTCTCCACTCTTTTTTTTAACTTTTCACATTTTCCATCTATTCTCTTCTGCAACCTCTTTTCCTCAATGTTTCTATCTTCCTTTTACTCTCTTCTATCTATTCACTTGCCTTGAGGAGAAGGAACATCAACATGGGTCCCATCCCATATCAAGGTTAAACCTCAATTGCAACCCTCTTTATCCTCTCTAGACCTTGCTGTTTAGGTCACATAACACAATGAATAACGTGCTGCATAGCTCTGCAACTATACCTCAGACTTCTCTTATGAAATTTTGGGATCTTGTACACCTTGTAGTTGGGGTCCTCAGTTGCCATGGAAGTCTTGTTTTGGAGGAACAGAGAACTAAACAAAACTAAAGTTGTAGCTTGGAGTTTAGTTGAGCTAAGTTGTTGACTTCACCAGCTAATGAATCATCAATTCGGCTAAGTCTCACTTTTATGCCATTAAAAGGCATGCAACAGGCACTCTCAGGATAGCTGATGAAAAGCATTAATCTTCTGATAAAATCTACTTTCTTCCAGTGCAGCGTACAGCTAATGCCTTTTCACTGGTAAATATAATTTCTTCCAAGAAACCAGAGGTTTGGTCATTTAGCCACTTTAATCATTATATTAATAAAAATATCCTTCTAAATACTATGTTTGGGTCTCCCAATGCATTCTCTCACCTCCCAGATTAAATGATAGAGATGCTCAGTAGCAGTGAATGCATCTCCCTTTACGCTTTCTGAAATGAAAAGCAGGCTACAGATTCCTAACATATCTGCAACATTCACAACTCAAAGTGTAGTTTGGTGAATCAGGTACTAAAACTCAGTGAATCAAATCTCGCTGTTTATCTGGTAGACAGGGCCCTGGAGTTCTTCAGGGTACCTGACATTATTTCACGAGAGCTAGTCTCAGCTTTATTAAACTGTAGCATATCCTATTCTAATTTAACATCAGATCTAGTTTTGACTGCCCTTCAGATTTCATACAAGACAAGTCTACTCACCATTCACAATGCAGTAATGAATACTGTTAGGCTTTCCTCTGTCACCATCAAGAGCAACAACAGTAAGGACCCCAGAGCCCTGAGGAGAAATGGGAAATCACAGTCTGTGTTCTGAGATCAAAGAGCAGTGAAATTGCAAGAGCGTATTAGTAAACCAAACTTCTGTAAGTCTTTCTGCAGTGAGGTGTCAGGGGGAAAATGGGTACTTTTGGTTGTGCTGTATGGGGAGCACAGCAAGGGAGGGCTATTGACTCCCAGTCAGAAAAAAAATCAGTGCTTGGCTTTGCAGAGCAGGAGCTGCATGCTATTTCTTGGACCAACTCTGTGTTGTTCCTACATTGATAGTTTTAGTTGTTCCCAGTGATGTCACAGCCCATGCACTGTACCTCCATAAAAAGTGGGGACACTCCCGCTGCTGCTCACTCCCCATGGACCCACTACGCAACCTGCTATCATGAGCCTGCTGCCAGTGCCGTGCCACTGTGTGCACCGATGGCAGAGCAACCTGCTTTGGTGTGTGGGTCTCAGCTGCCACAGGAGCATGGAGGCTTGCTGCAGCCTTGGGGCATGCCATGAGCCTGCCAAGAGACCAGAGCCAGTTTGCCCAGCGCCCAGGCCTCCTGTCCTTTTTTCTAACTCAGCTTTGGGTGAGCACTAGAGGATCAACAGGAGCACTGCACTGCTCCCCACGAGCTGCTCTGTGCCCACTGCTGTGGCAGTGTCAACAGCATGGGTGTGAAATGGCTGCAGACCCTGTGTCGTCACTGGTGCCTCAGTCCCAGGTGCTGTCCGGCTGCAGGAACAGTTGGAAGCTGTGGCCAGGAACACTTACCTTGAGCCACAGACTTGGACAGAGGATTTGGAGTAACCAATCTGAGACCTGAGGTTCAGTTTGGGTCACTACCAAGATGTCCTCTGGTAGCTGCTGTGTAGGCTCTGGCGTTGCTGTGTGCCCCATGGCCACACAGTGTGCTGAGACACAGGAGTCATCAGGTCATTTTGGTCCTACCTCATTAAGTTCAGACAGGCAGTAAAAGCAAACAGGGGATCACAAAGCAACTTGGTCCACAGAACATTTAGGGCATAAAATTGTGATGAAAATTATGGTGATTTAACTTCCTTAAACCTTCACTGTTTTTCTTTCTCCGCAAGTAAAGTGGCTGTGAGCCACATGTACAGAACTTGTGTACTGGAGACCATTTGCTCATGTGACTACTCTTATCGACTCAGAGGGATGATGACTATCAGCATTGAAACACTCACCCAAGGGGCAATGAGCTGCACAATTTAGGCCTCTGAAGTAAAAGTGTTACTGTTTTGGGCTGCAAAACCAGGGAACATTGAAGTAACTGTCAGTTAATGACAAATGGCAACAAGGTACAATTTCATGACGACCCTTGAGTGAATTTTTCTAACAAGAGCAAGGTTCTGTTACAGCAACTGGAAATACAGAACTGTATTTATTATCATTTATGCTGGAAGCTGCAATAAAATCTGCCTACTGGGTAGAATGCAGTGCAGTCCCTTTGAAGGTAACAGAGTACTTGTAAATTCTGACAGCTCCACCAAGGAGAAAAGAAGCAAGTTTACAAAATTAACACCAAACATGTAAACAACAATAAAATCAGCTACTGTGTGTCTCTCTGTGGAGTTGATTTTAATAGCAAAATCCACACTATGAAGAACCAATTCATACTTCCATCATTTCAATATCCTAATGGTGCAAGTTAGGAGCTCAGGCTGGACATAATTAATATTTATTGATTCCCGTTTCCATGGTAAACACTAACTCCTGTGTGCACCTCAGTTATTTCAAGATCTATATGTAACTATGCAGAATAAATCAATATACATAATATAATTAATTTCAAACATCTGGAAAGTCCACAGGTATTACTTCCCTGCTCTGATGAAATGTAACAGTCTATGCACTGAACTGCAATATAGAGTTATGCAATGGCTGCAGTGTACATTGGAGTTCGGGACAGAAACTAAAGACACAGTCTTTCCTGAAACTCAAGGGAAGATCAGGTGAACAGTGTGCATTCACACTGCCAATGTGGTCAATAGTCTAATGTTGGTAATTTCATTACTAGATATCATTTTTTGTCCTACATATGAAGAAAACTTTAATTAAATTTTATGTATCAGGGTGAAAGCTGATCCATACACACTATCATGCCACTGCTTAGATACAGAGAAAACTCATTAGTTTGTAGCTTGAGGAATAATATGTGGCTGAAAGCATCACAGTGGATATAATAAACTAATTTGCTAAGCTGTATACTCCCTTTCAAGCAAATCTGCTGTTAGGCATTTCTGGGGAGACGGCACAGCCAGGAGCTCAGTGTACTCCTTGGATTCTGTGTCAGGCCACAGACACATGCTGACAAATGCAGTGTCCCCACTTGTAGGTGGTTCTCGTAAGTATGTCCCTGCTTGCTTGATGATCTGGTGGGTTTTAGGCCTGTGAGGACTTCAGGGCCCATTTTGTCTATCCAGCCATTGCTGAGTAGAAAGTATCCTGCATTTTGGGGATGTCAGGATTGCTTGTCCCCAGGTCATGTCCATGGGACAGCACAGAGTCTACAGCATTTGGGCATAAATTCTTCCCATATCTTGCACAATCAGCTGTTAGTACCACAGTGATCATGTAAAAAATAAAAGCACTGTGAGATCACACAGCACACAAACACACAAAGGCTTCTAGCATGATGTGTTCAGGTGAGGTAACTAGCAACCTGCTTAAGTCTTCAGCCAAGTGCCTCTGCAGGTCTCAGTTACAGAAAAGCTCTTAGTCACTGTCTGGGCTTAGACCAACATAAATGGGTAGAATCCTTCTTGACTTTAATGACAGCAATAGGAAGTCTTACATGGCAAATTTGCAATGGATGTAAATAAAACAAGTTTGGGATTTGGCCAGTTCATTTCACCTAGGACTCAAATCAGAGTTTAGGTCCCAGTTTCCAATAAAGCCTGTGCTAGAAGCCATAGGGTCATCTGGACTCCGATGTGAAAGATCACACTTGTTCTCCTACAGGCGAAAACTAGCACTTACTGCGAGTGTGTCCTCGTAGACATATCCATAGTAGGGAGTCCCGATGAACATGGGAGGAGTGTCCTGAACATCCTCCACATTGACAGTAACTGTTGTTGTGGCTGAAAACACTTTGTTGTCTCCCCTGAGCTTCCCGCCACCATCCTAGAAGAGAAGTAATCGTCAGATCCCTCTGCTGAAACATGTCTGCAAATCAGCTTATGAGGTGCACTGCATATACCTCATGAACCTTCTGAAGCACAGTTTCAGGAATTCCTTCTCTCTCGCAACACACAGATTAAACTCTGCTGCCCTATTCCCTTCTCTTTTCTATTTGTTCTTCCCCCTCTCTGATTAGGAAGACGGCTTGTATCAGAAGTAATTTCTTATGTTAAAAGGGTGTGTGCGCCAATATACACAGTCATACATGAGCTTTTATCAACAACACAGGGGACAGGGAACACAAGTTTTTTGTGGGGAAAAAAGAATGCCAGAAACTGATGCAGAAAGTTAGTGACTAAGGTCTACAGCTTTTTGTCCCACATAATAGTCTTGTCATAAACACAAGACAATGCACAGTAGCAAGGCAGTGCATTTCTAGGGGGAAATTAAACCATGCACATGATCAAAGTCTCCTAGGGACTCCTATGTGATAAACTGAAAGCACAGAGGAGCTGTGCAGCCAAGAACTGCTAGATAGCCACAGTGTATAAACAGTCTCTGGGGACCTGACTACAATCAACTCTGTGCTCCTGATACAGCAGAACCAATTAAAAAGATGACTCGCAATTTCAGAAGCTTTTAACACCCTCAGTCTCAGAGCACTGGCTGGAGGGAAGTCAGTAGTCATGCTGGTGTATGAGAGTGTGAATTGTTCAGCATACCTGCTGTAACAATTCTAAAAATGCCATTTTTTGGAAAAGATGCTCATTTTTTCCCTCCTTACTGCCCCAAAGTGAGCATTTAACCCAAATTTTGTTATTTCTCAAATGATCGCTGGCTAAATAAATACATAAAAAGGTCTACATTTTTCATAAAACATGAGAAACTCAAAGTC
This sequence comes from Antrostomus carolinensis, assembly GCF_000700745.2. NCBI lineage: Eukaryota > Metazoa > Chordata > Aves > Caprimulgiformes > Caprimulgidae > Antrostomus > Antrostomus carolinensis. The sequence goes on from NW_010333944.1 coordinate 36,782, forward strand.
CCCATAAGTAGCAGCAAAATTGTCCTCTTTCCACCCATGCAAATCTGTCTATGTGACAGGTCCCCATAGGGTCTTTAGAGACTTTACTTCAGAATCCATAAATTCTTCAATGCCCCAGGTGCAGCTGTGCTGAGAATGACAGTGGCAAAAGGCATGTGCAGCAATATTGCAAGATCTCAATAAGCTCCTGTCACAAGGCAGCAGAGAAGTGAAAGAAAGAAACATCCACAGATAGTTCCAGAACAGAAGCCCGTCACTTGTGCCCCACTGGGTCTAGCTGTGCCCTGTGTCTTACTGTGGCTAATGACTGCCACCCACATCACCTACCTGCCAGGGGTGTGCCCTTGTTGCGGTCGGGCCATGCCCTAGGAAGCACAAGGGAGCCCTGGGCACCTGCATTTGCCCAAAGGCTGATGTTTCTTGAAGCTGAGGCTGCATACACCAACTCTTCACCTCTAAGTGATTGTCAAAACACACAGGTGACTTTCTGCAGTTGCACTCACTATCCTGACACTGGGATGTGACCCACTCCCAAATGCCTCCAGATGTTGTTCAGCAGCAGATGTAGGTCACCTTTCCTCCTTTACTTTTCCATGTTACCCCTCACACCTCTGGCTGTTACAGGGGGAGTGACTCTGCTGCCCCAATGTTATGCTTCATGTTTCAGCAGCCCTTTAAGTCACACTTGTATTTAAACTAATCAGTCCTACTCAAAATACAATCCCCCATCTCCTCTAGTTTCAGATAAAAGCTTTGTACCTTGGCTACGACAACGACAAAATGTGTTCTTGATTTCTCATAGTCCAGGGTGACCCCTGTTTTGATGCGCAGGACACCACTGTGACGGTCTATTGTAAACTTATTAGCATGGATGTTCTAGAAGAAAAGAAAAAAGAAGAAACAGCGAGAGATTACAGGTATGAAAATAAGATTGCCATAGGGACTCATCTTTTATTTCATCTGCTAAGGGAAAAGACTAGAATAATGACACGGTTTGAGTGAATAATGTATTTGATGAATTTCACCTCTCTGTGTTTATGAACAATTCATGAACTAGCCACGAGTCTCTCATTATTCAGAATAAATCAGTTACCTGCAATATACATTTTTTTTCATCTTTTAGTATTTAATTGTGAAATCTTAAAGTGTGGTTAACACAGTTCATTGCATGGAAAGAGGTAAGGAGGCTTACAGAAAAAAAAGATGAGGGGAGAAGGAAGAAGAAAAAAGGTGTTATCCCTTAATGTTTCAAAGTTCTACTAGCTTAAAAAAAAAAAGCAAGAAGTTTGCATGGATAGATTATTGTCAATAGAGTGGTGTTTTAAAGATTTTTGTGATACACAAATAAAACCTAAAAGACATCCGATTTCTAAAAAGGCCTAAAAAACCATCTCCCTCCTTTCTTCTGGGCTGGAGATACCTATAAACACACCTCCATTTGGTATCCATGCACAATGGCAACTGTTAGATAATCTTGGCCTTTTCAGTAGATGTCACTGCCTTCCTACATCAGACTTTCAGAGTTTTTTTTTTCTGTGCAACTTGAAAATTCCCAGAGATTGTGCCAAAAGATGTGGCAACATTTTTTCAACAAATATATGCATTTAGTAACCTTTTTGCCACACAAACATACCAGCTAGCCATAGAAGTTTGATATTGTTGCTCCTTGGCTTCATAGTCTACCAGTTTACTAGAAAAAGCCCTGTGCAAAATTGAATCCTTCATACATCATATTTTAAATGGATTATAATTGGTAAAATAAAAACTAAATTTCAATAAGATACTCAAGGTGTGCTTTCACAGTATGCCCAAGCTCTTAAAAGGATTAGTTTTAGTGCTATGGAAATATCTCTCAAGTTGTTTCCATATTTGTATCCAAAGTAAATATTGCAACAAACTGGGGGGTTTTGTTGTTTGTGGGTTTTTTGGTGTGTGTGTTTTCTTTTTTCCCCCCTCTTGAATAAGGGGAACTGCAGCTAATCTGGATGAAGCTGCTTGTATCATAGAATCATAGAATCATAGAATGGTCTGGGTTGGAAGGGACCTCAAAGATCACCTAGTTCCAATCCCCCCACCTTCAGCAGGGGCCCCCTCCACCAGATCAGGTTGCTCAAAGCCTCATCCAGCCTGGTCTTAACCACTTCCAGGGAGGGGGCATCCACAACTTCCTTGGGCAACCTGTTCCAGTGTCTGACCACCCTTACAGTAAAGAACTTCTTCCTAATATCTAATCTAAACCTGCCCTCTTTCAGTTTAAACCCATTTCCCCTTGTCTTGTCATTAGTAGCCCTTATGAAAAGTCCCTCCCCAGCTTTCTTGTAGGCCCCTCCAGGTACTGGAAGGCCGCTATAAGATCTCCCCGGAGCCTTCTCTTTTTCAGGCTGAACAGCTCCAACTCTTTCTGCCTGTCTTCATAGGAGAGATGCTCCAGCCCTCGGATCATCCTGGTGGCCCTTCTCTGGACTTGTTCTAACTGGTCCATGTCTTTCTTATGTTGGGGGCTCCAGAACTGGACGCAGTATTCCAGGTGGGGCCTCACAAGAGCAGAGTAGAGGGGCAGAATCACCTCCCTCGACCTGCTGGACACGCTTCTCTTGATGCAGCCCAGGGTACGGTTATTGGCCTTCTGGGCTGCAAGCGCACATTGCCGGCTCATGTTCAGTTTGTCGAACACGAGCAGACAGTGTTCCTGTAGGAAGTTCCCTTGTAGGAAGAAGGAATTTGAAGGGTATAATGCAGGAGGTCTGTAATAGAGAAATTCAGCTTTAAATATGGAGTCCTTTCTGTTCTTCACCAGTGGACAATACCTGAAAGGCTGGTTTCAAGTACGCACAGCTTTGTCAGTGAGGAGACTTAGTATCTCATATTTCACACTGTGAAACCAGCTCTCAAATACACACCAGTCTGCTACACTGAAGTGCACATTTGAGTTTCCAGTGCATTTGGCTTTCTAAAGAAAGCTATTTCATGCTTTAGAAATCCTATATGCATACAAGATTACAAGTTAGACTTGCTCTCTCAGGCACTCCAAAGTAAGGGCCAACAGGAGCCCTATTGCGAGGAGTTCTGCTGGGAAGCATGAGTGACACTGGCAATTCCAGCTCCTCCTTCTGCCTGCACTTGACTGCTCGCAATCCAACAATATCTGTTTTTTTCAATGCTTTTTTTCTTGTGCATGGTACAAAATAGGTCCTATAGACACTAGTAGCAGGTTCAACCCTCAAAATCTTTTTTAATCTGATTTCTGAGATCTCAGTAAATGAGAGATGATTTTTGAAGGTACAGGTAACACTTTACCTGCAAGAAGTAGGTGATACTTCCTCCAGAACCCGTGTCTTTGTCCACTGCCTCAATCTTAAAGATACTGCTGCCGGAGGGAGCGTTCTGTGACCAGAAAGAGTTACCAGAGTCACACAGAAGTGGAAAAGCAGGTGAGTTAGAAGAAATGCAAAATGAGCATGCAAGAAGGCAGAAAAAGAGAATGATGGTAGAAAGAATATAAATGCATTGAGGAACTAAAGGACAGAAAAAACAAGAGGGAAAAGATTAAAAATGGAAGAAACTGGAGAAGAATAGGAAGGAAGAAAAACTTTTTGGAAAAAAAAACCGACAGGAAATCTCAGCTAAGACATAACGCATCCTATTCCCACTTAAGTAAATTCTAAAACCTCCCAATGACTCACATCTTGGAGCTTGCCCACAAAATAGCACACTTTACTACCTACAGAATTATTCCCTAAATTTGCAGAGATTATTAAATATCTACCCAAACCCCAAAACAAAAGAATGCAAGTTAGTCCTGCACATCATCTTATTTTACTGAAAACACACTAGCTCCTCTTTACATCCTATTGAGATATACTTCCAGTATGCAAAGGAACTTCACCAACCTCTGGGACTTGGACTATGTAAGGTGTATTGATGAACTCCGGGCTCTCATCATTAGCATCCATTACAAGGATCCTGACTTTTTCAGAAACCTGGAGCAGAATATGAAGAACATATTATGACTCAAACTGATCTTCAATATGTACCTGTCCATTTGCCTAAGGTATAGTCAAAGACAATGAAAAATTATGCTGTAATATACTATCTTTGCATTACCAAAACTGAGCAGACAAAAGAAAATACAGAAAAGTCCATAATCCAGAAGAATTTGCTTTGTGGAGAACACCCAGCTATCTCCAAACTAAATAAGGAGTCTTTATAAATTACAAATTGGGGCTAATTTTCAAAAGTATTTCTTCTTTATGACACCATGATGTATTTTATGAAAATACATAAAAAATTGTAAAAGTTGGTACCTGACAGCCAAGATCCTTTATTAATGCCTCATTTAGTATCATGATACTTGGTTAATAGTACACATAATTTGGATGTACAAATGCACGCTACTAATATGTAACAAGCCATCTTGAACAAAATATATGTTCGCTTTCTAAAAATACAGAAGCGAAAATATTTGACTTACAAAACTTCCCAGTTTGCAAGTGGACATGTGGATGTGATCCCATTATTTCATGTTTACAGAGGTTTCCAGAGTAGTTGTGCCTGTAGGATGCTGGCACCTCCCAAACATTTGTTGAAGTAATCTCAAACCATTTTTTTTGAGATGAGGAAGATTTCTAGAGTTATTCTGTATTGTAAATAGTAAGAGGGTTCCACTACTGATGAAGCCCAAGTCCTCTTACTGGCTGACTAATATTCTGGCTGTGACAGCATCTATCCTTAAGCTGAAAATGCCAAGGAAATTTGCAGAACTAGGACTGGATGCTTCTGCAATGCCTCAGATAAGTCCTTAATGATTAAACGTGATCAAAGCTTTATTCAACAGCAGACAAGAAAACCCCCACCATCCCAGCCTAAGCAAATCTTCTTAATGTCATACTAGAGAAAGATTGTGGAGGTGGAGGGACAGTCAGATCTTGTGTGTTCAACATGAGTTCCTATAATGTCATGCTTTTCTCCAAAAAGCCTCAAGATCTTTCTTAGGTATGAATCCTACTGGGCTAACAGTGAAACTTCATATGAAGCTGCTGTAATTCTGCAGGCCACTAAGTCAGTCTTTCAGCTCACACCACTTCGTAATTATCCTCAAATAGCTGAGCAAGGAGCTGGAATGAGACCTGTGTTACTGGGAGTTCAGTGGCTCTTAAAACAGGAGGTAAGACTCTAATGAGATTATGTTTTCTGATAAAATGACATAGTCTCTGTAAGGTAATTTAATAGGAGGATGTATGTGAGGAGAGGCAGTTTGACAAGCTACACGATAATTAAACACTTACAGTGTTCAGGCCATCTGAAATACTGACAATAACTTCAATCTCATCTTCCTTCTGTAAACCAAGAAAATTCCTTTGTTAGAGAAATGGTGTTTGTCCTGCTTGGAAAAGGGACTGAAAATTTAAATGTGTCTTAGCAGGCAGATGAAAGTAACAACTAATACCACAAAGCAATCAGAGCAGAGGCTAAGAAGACCCCTCAGAGGCTCCAGCTGTGGAGCTCCTTGGACTTTCTGTGGCTACTGTCAAGAGATGGTTGGTCTGGGAATCCCTGTTGTCCTGTAAAACACTAGTGAAAAATCTGTCATCTTTTTCAAGAAACACTCCCTAAAAATGCACAATTAGTTCAAAATTCTTCTGTTTCAGTATACAATATTTTGAAGAGTTTCTCAAATACAGTGTACCCTTCCCTGCAAAGAAGACAGGAAGGGTTCAGTGCCTGTGTTCCCAGAATAAGACTGCCTTTAGGCCACTATTGTTGGGAACATCTTTAATCCACATGGTTACACGTGGGCTAAAGGACTATGATGTAACTAAAGCTGTATACTGGAGCACTGCTCACACAAATCTCTTCTTCCTCCTAATGACAGGAGACTCCTTTGTCTGAGGATTAGGGACTGTAACTGCCCCTTAGGTCTTGATGGGGTGCAGGTGGGGGAAAATATGAATAAAGAGTAAGTTTCTCTTCTGGTAAAAGCTGGACAGACAGCTGCTGAAAAATTTGATAGCAGTGTCAGTGGTGCAAGTCTACTGGAAAACAACGTGATGGGTGAAATATAATGTCTAAGAATTGCGAAGTATATTAGATGTTTCAGGAGCAAATAAGTTGGCATTGTCCCTCAAAGCCACAGATCAAATTAAACTGAAGAAAATTCCACGAATGCACAGAGTAGTGCTATTCCACTGTACCTCTCTGTCAAGCTCCTCAATCAGCGTAACATTTCCAAGGTTCTTGTCAACAGAAAAGTAGCGTCTTGATCCAGCTTCATAGGCCACGCCATACGTCACAGGATCCCCTTCTGGATCAGTTCCATTCAGAGTGTATACATGGGTACCTGAAAAATCGGCATTCAACTGCATTTCCCTGTGGTTTCTACGATCAGTAAATATTTCACTGATCTCTTCCTTAGGAACTTAGCTCCCCTGTGGGAGACAATGCTTTAATGAATCAAACCCACTTACTGGGAAATACGGATAAGTAGACAGCTCAATAGACCCGATTGCCACTTTTTAGCCTATTGGTTAAACCAAGTTTATCAATGCTGGTTTCTTTCACTTCAGGCCTTTACCTGTGGAACTTCACCTAGATCAATGTTGTTCACATAGTTTTTACATAGGTGACAAGCTCTTGAGTAACTCTCAGCCCAGGTGAGTCGGAAGTGATGCTGTTGTATGACTGGGTGACAATCTGAGCAGTACCAAAAGGCCCTCACACACCTCTGCTCTATGGGAGAAACAGAACTGCAAACTCTCAGGCAGAGGACCTGGCAGCTGAAGGCAGTGCTCCCTCGGGACTGGACCCAGGCTCCGAAGCCCTCGAGATGCAAGGACATTTGCAGACTTTTCCACTTTCAGAACTAATAGATGCAGAAGTCTTCTTTCCTGCTTTGCTCCCCCTCATTAGCTATGTCTCATTAAATTCTCTACTTAACACACCCACTCATGCTAATACCAATGAATAAATTCTCTAAACTCACAAATGTATTTCTTTCACAAGCTGGGGAGAAAGACTGTTATTTCTGTTTTTAAACATTTGAGAAATTGATGCCAGTTTTTCCAGTAAGCTGACTTTGTTTATCAGAAGTGATACTTCCTGGGGGAGTTATAACACCCACGTTTTCAAAACATGGTGAGGGTTTATTAGTATTATTTTTTTTAAACATACATGTCTGTCATTCTACTGTGCATTCATATCTCCATCCAAATAACCTCAAGCACTCTATAAATATCAGCTAACTGAGCCTGAAATATAAAACACTGTTACTGTTTCCTTCCAATCTGCTGTGCCTTGGGTAAGTTACCTGAGACACCCAAGTTGCAGAGGTTCAGAACAGAAACTCTGCTTTACACCTAACAAAGTTCTTTATGCTGGAAAAGCTGTAGCCAAGTGACTCACTGGTTAGTAGTGAGTTTTGCTTGTGCATGGGACACAAAGATATGAAGGAAGTATCCCTGCTAATAAAGTTAAGGAAGAACACTGTTAAAGTGAACCCGTCAGATTCCAGTTTTAAAATTCTCTGGCCCTGAGTTTGAGAGATTTTTAATTCCGTACTCAAAAGTCATAATATTTTTCTCATATCCTCTCCGCAGTGGCAGTGGAGTTTTTCACTGATCAGATCCATAAGCTTCTGTTTAACTCCAGGGCTTTGGTTGAGGTCCTGCCCACAGCAGTGACAGGTCAGCTTCTCAAAAGTTCCCTCAGTTTTGCAATGCAACCTTTTGCTCCTCATTTGCTTATTCCTTGGCATGTCAAATGTGAAGCAAACAGGTTGGTGGGCTTACTGGACATGCAACATCCAGGCATCAGAGGTGATGCTTAGAAAACATGGCTGTCTTCATAGCAAGAGCCTATTATTACACATAAGATCAGTGCTCACTTACGAGTAAACTTATGATAATTACCAGGGCAATATTTGGGCATTTTTGTACAGAATAATGTTCACATTGCAAAAACCAGTGGGCCCACAGAAGCACAAACAACAGACCCTGTTACAGGCTGGTTCAGCCAGCCAAGAAATAGTGAAGATTTGCAAAACAGGTTCATAAAACTACAAAACATTTTCCACATTTTCCTTGGACTTTTTGCACAAAACAGAAAAGAAAATAACACATCTGTAACTGAGACCCTAAAAAATTGTTAGGCAAAGAAAATAAGTGGTATGATGAGACGCTTCTTTGATTGCAACAACTGAACTGTGTAAGTACAAAGAAATGCAAGGAGAGGAATAAACTTGGGCTGATATAAGGCAGCGTCCTGAAAGGACACCTGCCTCCTGATATAGCTGTCTACATAAAAGACAGAAAGTTCAAGACTGTGGAAGGTTCTGCAGCACCAGCACTGACTGCATTTATTCTTGTTTTTCAAAAGCTTTGTCTTAATATCAGAGCTGGGGGCCGAATGGAGAATTCAGATGTCAATTGTCAGCACTTCACTGACATTATTATCAACACAGTGCTTTTCAGCCTTTTTCAGTCATTAGAAGTCTTTATTCATTAGCTGCTTTTTTTCCCTTCTTACCTTTTCCTGTCCCTTTCACTTTATATACCACTGGCTGTCCTGCCTGTTTCTAGCTCATGTAGATGTCTGCAGCAGCTGCCAAGCAGTGCTGCCTGTGCAGTGAAGAGACAGGATGGACACCATAACCCATGTGTGGGGTCTCAGAGCCTGTGTGCAACAATCAGGCACGTAGTCTAGTGCTGTGACTGGAGCTGCCCCAAACTACCAACACTGGTAGTACACGAACTGCAAACCTTTCCTCGGGGACTGCAGAGCATATGCTAGAGAAGAATAGACTGTGAAAGTTTAGGTGAATACATTTGAACCTGGGCTTGTCTTTCTGATCTTGCACTTTCCTCCCCTACCTTTTCTAGGAAGGGGAGGAAATTTCTTATAAGGAAAAGAGGAATTTTCTTGCTGCTAAATGTGAGATGAAACTTGATATTAGTACAGACTGAGATTGCTGAGGTTTCTGAGCAAGTAATGAAGGACATAATTGATCTTTACACTGGACTGTTTGCTTCCTAGCTAAAGCTGATACTTCTTCATTTTTCATAATGCAGGACATTTGTATGCCTTTTAAATTGGATTGTTGATCAAAATTTCTAGCTCATTATAATTCCTAATTTTGTCTGAATTGTAATTTCACTGCACAATATGCTCCGTATCATTAACACCCTGGGAACACTTCTCAGCACAGTGTTAATGCCAATTAAAAATCTCCTCTCTGTGTGCTGCCTCCACTTACTGAAAAGAAATAATGAAAAAAACAGCTAAAATCTTATCAGTAAGTACCAAGTAAACAGACTCTCCCTGTCAGAAAGATAAGAAAATAGAAGAGTCTTTACCTGGGGATATGGCAAATGCCATGTAAGGGTCCTGTCTGGAAGGGATGGATGCTCCAGTACCTAGGGGATGGTGCAGCAGGCTGGGACAGGGAAGTCCCGGGGAGCTGCATGCTACTTCCTGCTATAGCTGCTTCCCAGGAGCCATGCCAGGCTTTCATTCCATTTTCCTATTCCACCTTAAAAGTCATTTGCTCACTGCTCCTGCCACTCAGCCTGAATGGCTGTCCCATTATGCCATTGCTCCATTTTACTTAATTTCTGTCTTAAATTTATTCATGGCCAGCCTCTGTCCACGTGCTCTAGTTTTGCGCTCTGACTGGAAACATGCTCTCCCTCTCTGCTGTGCAACACTCAGCAATCAAATCCCCTCCCTGCCAAGTTAAACAAGCCAAGCACATTTTGGACTCATCCACAACCCCTGCACTGTCCTTTGCCACAGCTGACATCTGTTAACAAGATGCTGAGAGGGACGTCCATGGCCATGCTCCCAGGACAGGGCCCCTCTGTTCCCAGTGTCACAGCAAATACCAGCTCTCCCAGGGTTACATGCCTGCTCTCCAACTGTCTCAGCCAATGTCCTGTTTCCCCCCAGGAAAGGTGATGGACAGTTAAACCAAATCTACAGATGGCTGTTTTACACTCCAAGCTCACCCCAAGCAAAGGGGAGCTCAGGCTCCTGAAGGACATGGACCACACACCAAGACTATATCAAAACCAGCTCCTTTCCCATTCTCTACCAGCTACCATTCCTTCCTAAGCACGGCCAGGTAACTCCTGCTCCCTCCCTGCACACCGCTCTGACTGGCAAAGCGGAGACATGGCCAGGATCAGCAGCCCAAAAGCCATGGCTGCTACAACAGCAACCAGAACAGCCCCTGCAGCTGCAAGTGTCTGTGGTGAGGAGGGGTGTACGGCGGCAAGTGCTCAGCATGGGTCCCAAAACACCACCCCATGAACAGCAACAATGTGTCCCTGTGGCACCCACAGCAACCAACTCCAAGGAGAAGCCATCTGGGGGCAATTTTCTGACATACCTGCAGTTTCTGTAAAATCAAAAGCAAAAGCTGCAAGTCCTCAGTGCGTCTCTGTACAGCGCTCTGCTTTGTAAGCGGGGCTCCATTTTGTGTAGTGGTAGCTCTGCTGCAGTAATGCAGACATCAGGCTGTGTTTAACAGTTTTGTTCTGGTAGCTTGTAGCTTTCCTAGGGGGGAGATTTCAGTTTCTGCAAAAAGTTTAATATTTTTGCTCCTTCAAAAAATCTAGTGTTTCTGGAGCCATCTGAATGCGAGGTCTTGGTGGGTCTCTAGATTTCAAGACACGGCTTGGGCTAAATTGTCCATGTCTGTGTCCTTTCTAGACAGAAAGGAATTATCATTTTCAAAAGAAGCATGTTACTTCTTTCACTCAGATATTTTTTGTGACAAGGAGGCTGGAAATAAATTGTGGGCAGAAAAAATTCCCTGCACGTTTAGGTACTATTTCTGTGACAGACGAAATACAGAAACACATACAGAGAGATGGCAGAGTGACAGGGTGGGATCCCCGAGTGCTGAAGGAAGGACCAGGAAACATATTAGTGGGGACTCTCACCAGTTTGGGGGGCATCAGTTGGATCAGGGTGATAGAAAAAGGGAAGGAATGATGGGTACCAGAGGGGAACAAGAGGGCTCTCCACAACCAGCTGTGAATGATGGGAAGAAATGAGAGCAGGAGTATGTAGGAACAATAGGGTAAGCTTGAAGGTTGGAGGGATCTGAACTGGTCAGTCAGCCAGTGGTGGGTAGCTGGCAGCTGTAGCTTTGATCAAAGAACTGCCCCTGCAAACTGGCTTTTAATGGAGAGGAGCACATACCTGGGGGCATGGGGAGTAACAGGAAGGAAAACCACAATAATGAGAGATGTGCAAGGTTCTCCAGAGCACCAATGATGCTTGGGCTTTGAGAGAGTAATGGACTTAGGCTTTCTGAGTATGCTTCAATCCCTTGCTCTGCAGCTGTTCTCAGTCCCGCTCTGTCCCCACTACAGGGATTAATGAGGTAAGGTGAAACAAACAACCTGAAATAGCATCCCACACATGCCTTAAGAGCTTGATTAGGAACACACATACCTTTTGTATGTACACAGGCAACTCTTTGCAAAGAGTTAATCACCCACCTGCCCTGACAAACAGCCACACAAACTGCAACTGCCATTTCAGTTAGTAACTTTTCCCATTCTTCTTAAATCTGGCACTGGAAGGGGATGCTGTTCTGGCCCTTCTTACCTTGAGGGGTTTCAAGCTCTGCAACAATGAATGGGATCTGAGAATCTGCAGATCCTTTCAACTCTTCACACAGAAATAGTATTTGCTGCTTTTATGATAACTTACTGTCACAATGTATGTAACTTGGTAGGTCACATCTATCTGTGGGTAAGCAAAATTGCACAAGGGAAGAGAAGGTCAATGTTAAGGATGGTGTGAGAATGATAATGTGATTTTCTTGGATTTGATGCATTCATGCAGCTGCAGCACTGCAATTTCTCTTTCTATAGTCACACAGAAAATCCATCGTCTCCTTTCAATGCTCCAAAATGTTGTGTGTCCCTTGCCTAGAGATGCCAGGGAACAAAACTAACATACACCACTTTGCCAACTGCTTGTAATCTAAGCAGGGCCAAAGACTGTAAAATTCCTGGAGGTTTATTAAAGCTTCTGTCCATGGCATTGCTCAGATCAGACACTGGCTGTTGCCACTATAAGCATCCTGCTTATGATTCCAAATTTTATCTAAGCACAGGGAAGACCTAATGGTAACCTATCTATTTTTGCAGTACCTAAGTCTGAGTGAAGCCATTCCAACACAGGGAAGTTTCAATTCCCCTGTTTTATCACTGATCATCCTGCTCAAACTGAAAGATGATTGCTCGAGTGTGGATGCTTCGAACTGCACACTGACATGGGAGACCAGATTCCTTCTCCTTCTTCTGGAGGAGATTGGGGCAGAGGGATGAAGAGTAATAGCCTCCTCTGTGGTGTGAGGTCCATCACTGGGACCACAGAAAAGGACCAGCCAGGCAGCCATTTAGCACAGGCAGTGTGTGAACCTTCACTGAGCTCTGGCATGAAGCTCTGACTGTGGTCTGATGCAAACACTGGTCCCCTCGCCCTGCACAAAGCTGAATGCACACCCAGCACTGCAGCACTGAAGTGCTAGTTGTCATTTGTGCCCTCCTCTGGGATCCTCCTGGCCAAAGCATCCCTGAGGAGTGGCTGTGCTGATTTGGGCAGCAGCAGCAGTTTGCACTAAGCAAACCCGAAGTAGTCATGTCCCAAGGGAACTTCCCAAAATGCTTTCAGAGAGGACCTTACAGTACTCACAGCTTTCAGTCAAGGTGTTCTGGGAATTAGCCCAAAGAAGCACCAGCAGCTGTCTGGCAAAGCTGCAAAATTTGAACTTCTCAAAAGTAAGGTCTTATTTCCCTTTCCTAAGGGTTTCTCTAGGCCCTTTGCAAAAAAGCCTAAACTCAACACCTCCTAACATTTCACCTCAGAGAAATGCATTTGGTGGCACCTTTGGAGCTCTAAGACAGCAGCTGCTTCTCTCTTGTCTTTTAAAGCACATTTATACAGCAAATTAGAAGTACAAGCCAGCCAATGTAAACACATGTAAAAACATTCTGGATGAAGCCAGCAGGCATGAGGCACAGCAGCACTGAAGATGGAGCAGCTTGAGCTTTATCACTGCTGGAACCAAAGCATAAACTCTCCAGGGACCTCTACGTACCTAGTCTGGTTGCTAATGTTACAAAAGCACACACAAAAGCCCGTCACATATTTGTCATTATTCTTACTCAGGCTATTTACAAGCACACTAACACGGGCTCTGATCCCTCACACTGCTGTTTTGCTGTCGAGGCATGCACGCTCTCCTTTTTGCCTGGAGCCCCAGAGCAGATGCACTGGGTCCCAGTGCTGGAAAATTACTGCTGTACTTTGCTGCTGCAGGGAGGGCTGTCATCTGAGAGATGGTGGTCCTGACAGGAAGGACATTTTTGACTGTGTTGCAGCTCTGTGCCATCTTTAGTTCCCCATGACCATGCAGGTGCCAGGAGGCTGCCAGCAGTGGCAGGAAGGGGCTGGTGCTCTATAAATGTCTACGAGCTGGCACCACACCAGGGGACAGGAGTTTGATGGCAAGCAAGTGAGCTGTACTGCCTGTGGTTTGAGTGGTGAAGCTGGCAAACACCACCCCAAACAAACTGGGTCAGGGTCCCATTTCATTGCTATCTGGCATTACAAGCCTTATCTACACTATTAGACAAGTGATTCCACTGGCTAATCTTAGCCTAGCAAGCAGCAGAGCTGTCTGGATAGCCATGGTTGAGCAAGTGTGGTTTCCATGTGAATCCAGCCAGAAATACAGGAAAAATCACAGCTCCCTGGTCTGCTTCTGCCTTTTGCAAATGCCACTATATTACTGTTAGCCTCCAGCTGAGGTTTCCACTTAAGCTTGACTGAGCTTACAGCCAATCCCTGCTGCATCATAAGCAAGCTTTTTTTAAGTTCATCAGCTAGATGCGTCACTTCTACACTATGTACCGCCTTTTCCCCCTCCTCTTCCCTGGTTGAGCAGGGAAAGGAGAAGTCATTGCTTCCCAAACACCCTCTCCTCACCCCCCGGCATGCCCGGTGTTGATCTTGGCTGGCATTAACACCTCTGGGCCAGAAATGGAGACCTTGAGCAAACCCCAAGCAACTGCTTCCCAAAGCAGTGAGTGACCCTGGTCATGTTTAGGAACGCAAAGGTAGCACCATCGGACTTCCAGAGGAAGCTGTGCCTTGTGTCACCCTCGCCTCCCCTAGCTGCCTAAGCCCTAAGAGGGGAGGGGTTTGGGTGCACCGTTCCACACAGCCATCTCTCTCCTCTATGCATGAGACAGCTGATAACTCAACTTGCAATAGCTAAGTACTTTTCTGATTTAGCCTGTAATAGCTACAGACAAACAGGAGCAAATCTTAAACTTCAAGCAGTGTAATGCTTGAAGAAAAGGTGGTGTCTATCACCGTTATGTATTTTACATAAAAATTTTTAAATATTAGGAAATTATTCTTCCCTTATGGAAAGTATTGGTTATAAATTACCTTTTAGTTCTTATTCAACTTTTCTTAATGCAACTACAGTTAAAAGAAGCATTAAACAGACCTGCCTCAAAATACTAAAAGCTGAAAAATGTATACATTTTTGAATTTTCAACAAACCAAACCCGAACCTTTTTAAAAAAAACATGAGTTATTTAAACAAAGCAATTTTCTCTAAAAGTAGAAACATTTTCTACCCTTTGCATCACAAACATGAAAAATGTGAGAACTGTTTAAAGAAAATCACACTTCTGTTACTTTTCAATGTACAGCTTCTTTTTGTCAAGGCTGATAAAATTACTAGCAACTAGGCATTCTTCTCATAAGCATTTACAGAATTGGTAAGAAGTCCCTCACCACCATAAATTTATTTCTGACCTCAAAGGTCTGTGTTCTGATGCTATGAATAGATTGGTGGGCCAAGAAAAGGAGCTAAAATTAATGTTTTAAATGACAGCTACAATTTAAATATGTAATTTTAAAATGAGGCCAATTGAAAGCTTATGAGAAAAACATGTAAGAGTATATAACAGTATAAAACAACGATCTGCAACAAAATATATGTTTCGGATCAAAAGAGCAAGCAGCTCCAGTTTCACAATTTAAACATACTCATTTTAATACTGACCAACAGCTGTGTCCTCCGAAAGGCTGAAAAGCGCCATGTTCCCGTTCGTGCTTCTAGCTCCATTATCAAAGAAATAGGGGGCATAATTTGCCTGAACTGCAATTAAAACAAAACAGAAGCCAAAGAAAAGCATTTTGTAGGTGGCAGTTATTTGGCTTTGTTACCTGACTCTCAGTAAACATGAGCTGTTTTGGGAATACTGTGAGTGTGTAACATACCCAGTTGTTGCAATGGACTTTCAAAACTATATCTGTACAGATATTTTTAACAAAATTACTTCTACACACCACTGTGTCAGTATTCACACAGGAACAAATAGAGAAAGAGAGTGTAAGGGATAAAAAAAAAATCCAAAAGAAACAAATCAAATAGCAGGATCTCTCTCAAAAATCTCAAATAAAAAAAATCTCAATCAGTTCCAGACAGCGTCATTGCAAAATTAACCTTTTCATCTTGCAATGACTGTACACCTCTCCACTACTCTACACATACAAATCTGAAACATTCACAGTACCTTACCCAGTATTCTAAGCACATTCTGTCTTAAAATTATGCCTACTGCATGAGCAATTAGACATAATTAAATAGTTACTTACTTGCTGCCAGACAACAGCAAACAAAGTTAAAAAAAACAAAACAAAAACAAACAAGAAACAACACATTAGTTGTCATTCTATTGACTGACTGTTTGAGATTCAAAATAGCCCATTTGAAATAAAATTCCAAATATATAAACACAGAGGGTAATATTTGCACAGGGATGAGTTGCCAAGGAAAATATTTCAGGACAACATTACCACATCAGTAAGGATTACTACAGGTTTTAAAGTTATGCTTGTATCCTCCTATATTTTTACCTAACGAAGTGATTATTGTACTCACCCAGGCAAATGTGCACCAGACAGAGAAATACGGAGGGGGTGAAATGCCTTACACGCTTCATCCCACTGAAGAAAGGGACAATTTCTTCTCTGTTTCAAGGGCTTGTTTTTTTTTCCCCCTCTCTCTCTCTGAAAGGTCCAGAAAAGTGTCCTTCAGACTGATGTAGTGCAGAAATGTGCAAGAGGCAGTGACAGATGCTAAGATGTTAAGCGGATGACACGTCTTAATTTCAGAGGAATTTAAAGAAGCTCCTTCCTACCACCTAATTAGACCAATTACCTTGCAGGGAGCTGTGGGACTCATTTCTGAGACAAGATTTGGAGGAATCAGTGTAACTCTCAAAGGTTCTGCTGTTAGTACTGTATTTGTGCTATCCAAACACTGCAAGTCAGAGAGAAGGTACAGTAGGAAGTTGTTTTCTTTCTGAACTCTATCTTTAATTCTCTAAGCCAGACTTCTATTTTTGAAAGCTAAAGGAGGTTTCTCTTAGCTTTGGTAGTCTTGAGAAACTACAAAGGAAGAAAATTTAACCTTAGCAACAAACAGTAAATGTGACTGTTACAGTTTTAAAGGAAACAATCACATAGAAAAAATACACAAAATTGCATACTAAAAATGCAGAAGTCAAAATGTTCTTTTAATGAGCTGGCTTCATCATTTAATTCTTAAACTACATGAATTTCTGAAAACATCCTTTACATTTAGCAGGTCATTTTTAACCAATATACTAATAAGTGTGTTAAACCACAAACACATGGAAAAAGGTAACAGATTAGGTTTTTTTCATTGCTTGTTTTGGTTTTCTGCACTTAAAAGGTATTTGTACTAATTTAAAATATGTATAATCAAAAAAATTATAGGGTTAAAACCCCACCAATCTGGGAAGTTGTTCTCAGACAAAGCTTTTGGCTGCTTAAAAGCAACTTCATCAGCAGTGACACTTAGTTTCCAATCCAGGAGACGTTTACATAGTGCCTCGGCTGTTTAAACGTGACCTGAGGCAAAACACTTGCCCTATAAGGATGTGTTAATGGAGTTTTCTGGGTTTTAATTAACAGCCTTCGTGAAAGAAATGTCTAAGAAGTTAATAGCCATAGAGTTCTCCACTGCAAAGCTTTAAAATATGACAAGAGCTACACTTTCTTCCTGGCGGAGACCCTCGATGCTGGTGCTGGTTGACTGCATGTGGCCTGGGTGCTGGTGAGATGGGGGCAGCTTGCAGGTCCCTGGCACAGCTACTGCTGCTGCTGCAGAGCTCTCTGCTGGAGGACCTGATGGTGCTGCCAGTCCCTCGGGGACTTCTCACGGCTGGAGGCTGTTCCTGCTACAGCAGTGCCTCTTGGCCATGCTGAGCCCATGGTCCCGGTAACCTGCTGGGATGCTGTGTGTCCTGCGGGAAGGCAACTGCTGCTCCTCCAGGACAGGCCCGAGACACAGAAACCAACTGTGGAGCCAGGAAGCAGCTTCAGACTGGACAATAGTGGAGAGTTGGGGCTCCCTAATTCATTATTTGCTAAGACTTCAGCAGAGAGGAGATAGGTGTTCCTCAGACATAACCCTACGGACAGAGGCTCCCTTCCCAGCACCTGCCTGCAGCCCACAGAGCTAAAGGTGGGCAGTGCTCCCTGGCTCGCTCCCACCACGCACACAGGGAGGGACAGGCTGCACAGTTTCTGTGTATTTTTTCCAATAGAGGGAGCTGGCAGTTAGATCCTGCTGCATATTGATAGCGCACCTTACCCACCAGTTCCTGAAACTGCAGGGCGAACGAACGATGGAGGAGGCCACGGGAGAGAAGTCTGCGCTGGAGACACAGTGCTGTGATGCTGCTGCGCTGCAGACAGGGCATTTCTGCACCTTCAGATTTGCCTGGACCTATGGTGCTGCTGGGGGGACACCTCTGCCTGCAGAACAAATCAACTGTAAGGCTCTTGGAAGGGTAGAAGTAAAACTCTTCTTGGACCATATTAATAAAACACACCATCTGTAGTGGAACTTGCCAGAGAATGGTACAGAGAGCAAAAGCCTATAAAGGCTCCAAAATGGATTAGACAAATTAATGAAGATTAGGTTCATTGGTGACTAGCAAATGTGATGATACATGCACAAACCCTGGCTCAGTAAGGCACTAAATTACCACCAGCCAGAAACTTGAAAGTTAAGTGGTGGAAGACTCTTCGTCATCTTGACCTTTTCTAACCATCTCCTACAAGATCAGACCTTTGGTGTGACTCCATACGACTATTTTTGTAGAGCAGTGTTTGCAAAACTGCATGTCAAACCAACATGTAACTTCAGCAGTAGACTGTAAAGCTCAGGGGAACCTGCAGCAGGCAACGAAGAAACACAAATGTATTTTTAGTGCATTTAAATTAACGATATGAGGATCGAAAGCTGAAAATTGTGTGGTTGAGGATATACACATAGAAGATGGATATAAATGTAATCCCTGTTACAGATTTAACCATGCCACTACTTAAACCACTAATAAAATCACAGAAACCCATCTGCATGGTGCACAAAAAGAAACATAAGCAGCACCTAAATGTCCTTCTCACCTGCCTCCTCAATCCAGAACTAACAACACACTTTTTTTCTGCAGAGTATTTTCCTAAAAAATGTGATGGAAAGCTCTTGTCAAAGCTAATAGCTGTCTGTTCCCCTGGTAGCATCCTCTGGGGATGTAAATCTCTAGGGCCTGGATCTCCATGGAAGCAAAATGTGTCACTCCTCCTGAATTTCAATGAGTTAGAGCTCTTAATCCCCTTAGAATTTCAAAACCAACTAATATACTCAGATACGTACCTAACACAGCAACACTGACAGTATTTTTTTTCCTTCAGAAAATATTATTTGAACAAAGCTAATACAACTCAGGGAGCCAGGCTGAGTTTGATGAATTTTCTCCTTGGGAAGAAAAGAGGCAGGTGGGGGTTTCAGGAGAGCAATATATTCTGTTCCAACACTTTTGGGAACAGAAGAATCCCTCTCTCTATGTAGAAGAAACTTTCTATTTCATATATTTTTAGCGCCTCAAGTAGCAAGAAACATAGAAGAGTGAAATACACCCATCTGATCTGAACCAATTTGTTTCCCAGGGTATTCTGTTTGTTTACTGTTCAGTATGAAAACAAATCTAGAAAGAGCCAATATTTTCAGAACAAAAATTTTGGGTTTGGGTCACTGATTAGCAATATCTACTAGAGTTTGTTAGACAATCTGAATTTTTATGAAATAAAAGTTTAAATGTTGAAGTATGATACAATAATGCAATGACTGTTTTTGCAGACTTCACCCCTTCTGACCACAGCTTGGGTATACTGGTGCGGCTTGGTTGTAACTGCTGTTTTGTGCATTGTGAAGCCCCCTAGGATGCCCTGAGGCTTTTCTTCCCACAGCACAAACCCATACCCCAAACTGAAACCAGAACCTTCCAGGGCACAGGGGTCAGACACAAAACTAACCACACACAAGCCCCTGCCAGGTTTTGCCCTCTTATCTCTCTGAGCCTTTGAGAATCTTGGAAAAACCTGGGCCTCAACATGTTTACTTTTCTTAGCCCTAAACCCCAATTTAAGCCTAAGACTAGTAGTCTTCCTTAACCAAATATGGCCACCAAGAAACGTGGTTCCACCAGGACTGAAAGCTGCTCTCTCTTTTTTTTTTTTTTTTTTTTTTTTTTTTTTTTTTTTCCCCTCACATCTCTGAATATGTAAATCTCAGGCTGTGGAGGGTTGACCCTGGCTGGATGCCAGGTGCCCACCAAAGCCACTCTCCTCCTCAGCCATTCAGTCACTAGTGTCCCAGCTGGCACCACTGCCACCCATGCCAGCAGTCTGAGCAGAGAGCACCAAGACTGAGCAGGCACAGAGATAAATTACTCTTTCCACATTGTGGGTGGCACTTCCAACCTCAGGGCAATCACATTAGAGCTGACTACCTGGGAAATGCCTGTTTGGCATATAAATGCGAGGCATTCATGAGTTGCATTTTAATTGGTTTTTGGATACTTACACACATTTGCAATTTAAAAATAGAGAGAAAAGTAAAATTAAAGAAATAACAGGGATTAAATTATCACCCACTATCCTGCTTTGCTTTATATTAACTATGTACAGTCTTCAGATTTTATGCCTGCTTCTATCTGAGTTAAAAACCCCTCTGTTCTAGACTCTGGACAGTACTGATAAGTAGTTCGCATTCATATAATAACAGCTCAAGCTACTCTTTTTCCTGTGCTCATCCCCCAATTCTGTGTGCATATGACATTAAGCACTATCTTGGAGAGGAATTTTCATCATTTTTTGTGTGTGCATTTGTGTGCATATGTAAATTGTACAAAAAAAGTACTGCACACTTTACATAAACCTCAGCACGTGCAGAAAGAGTCCAAATTACACTCTGGCCTTTCCTCTCTAAATCACATGAAGGGGTCATAGTGCTCTTTTTTTCAGCAGAGCTGAGTCAGTATAAGCAGAGTGTTGAGACAAAGTTAAACATACAGTTCCTGCCACAAACAAAGCAAAACACTCTTGCCTGTCCAAACCACATAATTCCTTCCCCTCAAAATGTCCCCTCAAAGAACTGAAAGATGATTTATACACTCTCCACCACTTCCATTATTACCCAGTACAAACAATGGTGAAAATCCAGGAACAACTGTTGATGACCATTTCAGTTGACTAGTGTTGGTGGTAAAGAATTTTACACAAGCTTTGTATTTTTCCAGCACAGCACCACAGCTTCTGTCTGGCTGCTGAGAAAAACTATAGGAAGTTCTGGGGGATCTGCAGGAACCTGAGCCAGCCTGATAGCAGGAGAGAAGGGCCTAAAAACCCCCTCACTGTCTGTCACTATCTCATGTTTGCAGTTACTAGCTGTAAGAGGGAAGCAGAGTCACTGTAGCATTGCACAGGAGGAACAGCAGAAGAGAGTATCTCATGTTTTTAGCAGTTAAATCTAATCAGAGACACATGCTCGAGCCCTTGGCCACAATCAAACTCTGATCCTCCTATATGCCACTTCCTATATCAGAGTTTATGCATCTCTCCACAGCCCACTCCCATCACTTGGGATATACAAATTTGTCAAAATTACCTGGAATTTTTAATAGTCCTGCAAGATTCGAATGCAAGCCAATAAATACCTGTTTCTCCTCACTGTGTTACTCTCTTTTAATTAATTGAATTAGTTTAACACTTTTACATCCAAAAGGAAAAACAATCTCATTGTTAAAGTTCTGAATCATGGGGGTCTAAGTTCAGTTTCCATCTCTACCACAGGCAGTTTATAAATAATCAGCTCAAGATCATTAAATACATATTAAAGTCATCAAAATATATTGATGTGATTGTTACTGGTCTCGGCCAAATTCATAAACCCCTCTTAGTTCAGTAATAGAAAGCTGAAAGCAATACTCTACTGTTTGGTTGGAGGAGTTTAAAGAACATGAGTTGTAACTCAGCTGTCTACACAGTCTTTTTTGTATTGCAGCTCCAGTGAGCAGCTATGCTAAACCTCAGCAATAGACAGGAGAATGACAGAATCACAGAATGGTTTGAGTTGGAAGGGTCCTTTAAAGGTCATCTAGTCCAACCCCTCTGCAGTGAGCCGGGACACCTTCAACTAGATCAGGTTGCTCAGCACCCTGAGAAACCTGACCTTGAAAGTTTCCAGAGATGGAGCATCTACCACCTCTCTGGGCAACCTGTACTGGTGTTCACCACCCTTGTAAAAAATTTCTTCCTTATATCTACTCTGATAAAACACATACCATGAAGAAAAGTGATAAAAAGTGATAACTCAACTGATTCAGGAAGATACTTCCCACAAAATAGGAGAAGAAAAACATTCCATATTCATGGAAAGGAAAACCAAGAATTAGAGAGGTGACTACAATCATCTCACCACAAGTATTATGCCAACTTCAACCTCCTTAGAGTGTCCTACATTGGATAACAAGAAAGGAAGCACTCAACATTGCTGGCTGCTTTTGAAATTCTGGGACGAAGTTTGAGCAAACAAGTAATTAAAGCTTGCACACAAACTTCAGTTTCTTCAGGCAAGATGTAGCACACTATCTTCCTCCTTGATGCAGAAAATCTTGGGAAAAGCCATGTAATCAGAAGGGTTAATTTCTTTTCAAGAACTAGGTTTTCTGGTACTTGGTTGCTTCTCAAGAAGGTAATATTTTTTGGTTTGGTTTAGTTGTAGTTTTAAAGAATTGCATACACTTCTAGACTGTATGTGATCTACTTTTGCTTCCTTGTGCCTGTAAATAAACTGGAGAGCTTATAAATTAAGACTCACACATTAAAATTAGCAACTTTTGTCTTGGGCTTTGACAAAGTATCTTAATTATTAGGATTAGTAAAAAATTTCCATTCATCACTAGTTTTTCTAATATGAAAATCAGTTTTTAACCTTAAACATTTTCACTTTCTTTCTTTGGAAAATGCTCATATTGCAGTAAAATCATATTCTGATTGGATCTATTTTTTTGATGTAAATATCATGCTTAATATTATTCCACAGAGAAACTGAAAATTTCAGAGGGAATGCAAACATGGATTTTCCATGAACTCTTACTGGCAGAACCCCCTGCTCCAGCTGTTTGTGAGGAGTGGGTGTGCTCTTTGTTGCAATGGAAGCAGAGGAGGAAAGAGAGAAGGGGGTAACTTCATTGAGAATAAGCAGGAAAGCCAGAAAAATCAAGACCACAAACCTCCCAGCTCTGCAGTCTCCTGTTTGTATCACACATTTTACTCTGCACATACAACGTCACAGCCTGATCTCATATCTGATCCAGAGCAAAGCTAGTCTCTGTCATCTTTTGGGATGCACCTTTTTTCTCTTGGAAAGCACCTCCTCCGTTGCCCCCCCGATGAAGTACTGTCACAGCCTGGATGCACCTGTGGTCAAGAAACCTCTGGCAGCGAGGGCAGTGGCACATGAGGAGCTGCGGAGGTGTCACACCAGCTTCCCTTCCGCAGGCACACCACCCCCAGCCCAGACACCCATGGCTCTCTTATAAGCACCATACCCAGCCCTCCATAAGCCAAGAAAACCTCATACTGTCAGACACTGATGAAGGGTTACTGAATAAATTAACTGAAAGAAAATATGCCCCTGAATAATCATAAAATTCTTCTGCCCCCAAATGTTTTGGAGTGGTCCCATTGCTGAACATGGGATATGTACTCACATCTCTAGGTATATGTAAAATGCTCATGTTAGGTTTTAAATTTCTTTCAGGTCATTTTCTTGTATCACATATACACTTGACCTGCAAAGTAATAAATATAGCAAGACACTTCTCCTATTTTCCAAATAGATAGCAAGGTTTTCTAAGAGAGCAGGTACACAGCCATATCAATACACAATCTCATAGCTATGAAAATGCACTTTGTAATCATGACCAAATCTGAAGGTGAGAGCTTTTCAAAAAAATGAACCAAAACTGCAAGTCTACCTGCAGTAAAAAATGTTTACCTGTATTCACTGCCATGAAAAGCTAGAAGGAAGTCAGAAGTCTTGTTCCAGTAACTTCTAGTAAAGTGTTGTTGTGAGGTTACAAGACCAACCTTGAAAGAGGAAATACTTTACTGTTTATCACTTTATTGTTTAAGCATGCATAGAGACCAAGTTATGTATAGTCAGTATGTCATAAGGCATAAAATAATGCCAGATTTTCCTGTCCCTAAGCCTGATACAGTTGAGTCAGACCAGAATCTTTCCTTGCTGGGGTAGTATTTTAAATGCCAAACTCCACACCTATACCTAAACAAAACCAATTTTCATTCTCTGTGGGCCCCAGTTTACTGGACTTCTGATAGCATTTCTCTAGGCACAAACTGTGAGAAATGACTCACTGTACTGCATCAGGAACCAATAAAAGTTACCAAGGTAGCAGAGCAAACATGTTAAGGTAATGGTCTAGGAACTGGAAGTACCCAGGGCTCCTTAGGACAAAGTGGTCTTAAAAACTGAGTAACACCATTCTGTGTGGTCAGACAGCCCTGTTATTTCGCATACCACAATATATTTAATGCCATGCTACAGTTTTGTACAATGCTGTCATGAGGAACTCGCAGTCGTGATGTCCTTATCTCCAAAGGAACTAAAAAATGACAATGGGAGGAAAACAGAGGGAGACCAGACACCAAACATCTAGTAATTTTAGCATTTCCACAGTAACTTTCAAACAGATGTCAACGTGCTTCACAACAAATGGCAGTGTTTTGGTTTTTTTGGGTTTTTTTTTTGTTGTTGTCTTTCCAGATAGATAAAGATACAGTGCTTTTATCCCCTCAGAAAAAAAATGCTAGTCTGCAAACCAAAAATCTCAGAGCACTTGCCTGCATGATTTATCATGAGTTATTGTCATTCACTCTGGATGGCAGCAAGGAAGGTGTGGGAAATTCCTGGAAAAAAGAAGTAACTCTCCCAATGCTTCATCTCAGATACAGCTCCTACTGGTTGTAGTCTGACAAAGTGTTTTATAGTGTTTGCAAAAAAGGCACTGCAGGTAACTGGGGAAAGGAGAACATTTGCCACAGCTGTTAAATAATTAAAGTTCTTGCGAAACCATTTTACTAGCTTAGAGGTTTTTAAAGACCACTGCAAAATCCATTTACAATTCAGTAACCTCGCGTCTTTGGAAGCTACATATCCCTCTCCTCATTTTGTTTTGACAGGGATAGAAAACGAACAAACAGTCCCTAGAATATCTAGGTATATTTAGATAGCCTACATTCACTTTGGCAGCGTGATCTCTGATGGATGCGGTGTCATGGAGTGTGACACAGAACTGTGTGAAGAATGCCATTTAGCAGCAGAAAAACAGTCCAAGTTATTTATGGAAGAACTAGTATTGTTCATTGTTTTGCCTGTAAAAATTGCACATATAACTCAGAGTTGGGGTGTGAATAACAAATGAATCAAGAGTTTACAATTTACTTGGTGTGCCTGAGAAAAATAATAAGGCTTGTCAAGGCAGAGCAAGGAAATGCTTGTGTTCTCCCCATAAATCTTCTGGCTGGCATGCATGCCATGGACATCACTATAGATGCCCTGCTTACAAGGCAGTAATATGACTTGTTGAACCAGGGGACATATGAAAATCAAACACGCTCCTTTCACTGCCATGTATAACCAAACTCAGCTGTTCAGTACAGGTACTTACCCCATTAGGATCTGGGAGATCCAGCTGGCTGGGGCATACCTTAGCCTTTGCCTTCGACTGCTGTAAAAAGAGGAAATCTAAGTATCCAGGCAGCCTTACACCAAAGTGGTGCTTGTCCTTAACCTAGAAAGCAAGGTATATTTCAACAAACTTTCTATCTATAACAAGGAGCCTGAATACTCAGCTTTGAGGTAATTTACATTACCTCACCTCAAAAACACATGGGACTATCTCTCTATTCCCGCATATACTTTCCAGTTTCCCTGTACTTCTACAGTCAATAGTCCTGTACATATGCTGGTTAGCAAAACAAGTAGTCTAATCTGGCTAGAGCCCAGAGGTTGGCTCTTCATGCCTACTAGTCCTACCTACGAGCACTGTACTCTTACTGTCTCCTCTCACACTTTCAAAGTACTGTGCTTATTTGAATTCTTGTAACAGCAATCTGTCAACAAAATAAACCAATGAAACAATATAGCAAGAATCTCCACAACGGATGTTAATTTGCGGTATGAATAAAATATCTGGGAACAAACTTCCACATCTAGTAACTGAGATTATATGATCCAAAGTTATTGCAGTGAAGGCTGAAATAGAAATTAAATGACAGAAAAATGCCTACTTGTACTGTGATTTTAAGATTATTATATGGAGCCTTAAAACAGAGATGCTCAAATCCTGTAAGTGAAACTGTCCTTGGTAGAAAAATGATGTCTGGGAACAACAAATGCAATGCAGCACCACTTTATACCATGTCTTTTTAACAATGTGCATTCCAGTCAGTGCCATGGTCAGAAATTCATGGAGTCAAATTAAAATAGTTCAGTACAAGCAGAAAATCTTGAGGAAATTCAGACAGTAGAAGAATTTCTCTGAGATAGGATCCCACATAGGCAAAGAATGGGTGGGGCATCATCACACCAAGAGACAAAAGATTACTTTTCTAGTCAGTGAGAACAGCCAATGAGGAAGACTTTGCATCAAAAACTGTAAAATCATGTCTAAGAATAGAAGAAAGCATGGAAAGAAAGTTGGGGAAGAAAGTAGAGAGGAAGTTTTGTTCAATAGACAGGAAAAGGTGCCAAGTACATTTTAGACCGAAATTATGAAGAGCAGGTTGACTTCACTTCTCATACTTAAGGATCTGTTTTCAAAACTGTTGAGTTTTGACTTAAATTGGTGGAAATCTAGGGAGTTCCTTTCAAAGATCATCAAAGGTGGAGCTTCTGAGGTTAAGGTCAACTATGCATATAGTCCTTTGCTAGACATAACTTCAGCTCACTTTTTTTTTTTTTTTTTTTAATCCCTCTCTTCATCAACCACTTACCTGAAGATTTTTGCAGAAGAAAGTTAAATATATACCAATACTGCTGCTAAGTCAAAGGAGAACACTGAATTGTTTAACCTTGGTGCATTCAAATAACTTCAAGATAAGAGCTCAGTGACAATTGCCGCCATTTATTGTTTCCCAAGTAATGAAAAGGTAACAACTGGAAAGCCAGTGAGTCAAAAAGAACACTTTAAAGAGGGACTTGCAGACATTACTGCATTATCTCATCTAATTCAGAATCTTGTTTTGAACCATCTCACTGTTTCTCTGATAGCATTTGTAAACAGATGGATTTCATTACACTTTTTTGGTATGAAAACATCTTTCTTTCCAGGCATATTGATCTTTTGGGGAAAGTTCTGGGATGCAAATAGGTTTTAGCATTGCTCAGTGAACATGTCACACAGCTGGCACTGACCGTGACACAGGGCTCTTCAACAATGCAGACAGGACGTTTTGTCTTGAGAACTCACCTAGCAAAGACAGCATTTTCGAGTGCACTTCAGTTTTGGGAGCTGATTTTAAGAGCATGCTACAGAGATTTGATTTTCAGAGACCAGGCAAGCTGTATTGGCTACACACTAACTGAATGGTGCCTCTGGAATACATGTCTTTTTTTCCCCCTAGAAGCTGGGATCAGTGCTGATGACCAAACAACATCACAGAACCCAGCAGAAAACCACTCTTCTTCACTGACCTAAATGCCATCTTGCCTGTGAAGTGAGGGAAACCCTGCTGCTGTTTAGCTTTGGACTTGGAGATCCTATTAGACAGGATATACTAGTTGCTTTGACTGCACTACAACACTTATCACAAATGCACGTGCACATTAATACAGTTAAGAGATTGTACAAGTGCTTAGTGGGCAGTTAATCACAACCATCCATTGAACAGGCATTTTTGTGTGCTCTGAACTTTGAAATGCTTGGGCTTGAATGCCTCCTATATAAGGTTTAAATCATCACCTGTAAGCATCTGTGCCATTCTGCCAGCTGGGACTAATCAGCTCTTGAACTAACATCCTGGATGTAGTTTGAGTTTCTGACAGAAACTGGGTTTGGTATGACAGCTTCTTGTGACTACAGAGATTTTTGTGATTGTGTCAGGGTGCAGGAGACAGACAAGTCATGTTCAATTTAGAATCTCTCGTAGGCACATATTGACCTGATTTCTCCAATAATGCTTTCAGAGGCTGGCCAGATGGCATTGTGAACATAAGGTGCTTATCCTACAGCAAATCTCTGGCCTTAGCCACTCCCTTGTGGAGCATCAGCCCGAAAATGTGTAATTAAATCCCCCACAACTGAAGATATTCACAGTCAGTGCATCTGAAATACACAAACAAATGTTGGCACAAAGGTTGAATGACGACTTGGACAAATTCATATCCAGACACTGAATTTTCTAGCAGAGACCTCCACCATTGAGACACTGAAAAAAGGAGTAATTTTTTCTGTGCCAATAGTCCTGCTCTAAGATCAAAAGACAAAGCGTGATGAGACAGTTGTGTGTTCGAAAACAATGTAGGTTATCCAATGGCTGCTTTAAGTCTTATAATACTGAAGGGCTACTGGGAACTGCAGACTTACATGGGTTGGAATCAACATCCTCACTCATGTCATTTAATGTAGGACTAGGGAGCTCTCTTTGCTCCCCACCAGCAATTAAAAAACATATTTGATGAGTCCTGCAGAGCAATTAGTTGTGACAGAGACAACTGCTCACATATAATAAGAACTGGTTGATCTGAGGCAAAAAAAGACTGTTGTGTAAGGGGTTTTCACCTCAACCTAGAAGAGAAGAAAGCCAGTTCTGAGCTTTGGAAAAATTCCCCTCAGAACATGTTTCAGTAAAAAGTGTATATGTATCCAATCTATTTTCACTATCTACCAATACTTTCCTAAAGCTATTCATGAGGGGGTAGTTAGCAACATGTTAGACAAAACAGAATCAGTCAAGAGATCTCCAGACTTGATCCAATGAATACTGAAGTCACCAGGAGTCTTCCACGCAGTTTTGACAAGAGTTATCTTATACATCCTTTATATCTACAACAGGAAGTATTTATCCCTCTGCTGAGTTTACTATTTGAGACGACACTGTCTATGCAGGACTTTAGTTTTCCTTGGCAAATGCAACCATGAGAAGCTGCCATTGTAGTCCACACTTTGGATAAACAAAACTTCTCCAGAGCTAAAATCCTGAATTCTTCAGGCCCTTGCATGAGTTGTGGGCCACACAGTCTAGAGGGCTGAAAAGCCAACAGCAAGAGCCCTCGTTACACCTTTTGGGATCTTATTTTGTATAAAGGATATATAATTTTATTTCTTCTATAACCCACTTTGAAATAAGACATCCCAAAACCTGCCTCTAAGCCAATACTCCCTGTCAGCAGGGATAATTTCTCCTGTTTTCCTGACAATTCAGTCGTATTGCCAAATAAGACAGACTGATTTGGTGTCAGCTGGTAGTATTAAGCTCTAAACAAAGTGAGGGCCCGTTTGGCTCACTTAGTTGACTAGGTCAGACCCAGATCTAACATCTAGTCTGGCAAGCATAGAGAGATACTTCAGAAATTTCTTTATTGGAAATTGAATGCTGTGCTATTTTTGTGCTTGACAGCCAAATACACACAAAAATGCAAGATACAAAAAAATGCATTTGTCAGCTTGGACAAGCTAAATTTACTACTTTATATAAGCATACAGCTTGTGTACTTTGAAAGGCCACTGAGCAAATATGTTTCTCATCAGGTAATGCCAAACAAATATATATAGAAGTAAAAGGAAAACAAAAGGAAAAACAGATGCCTGTGAGTGAAGCCATGATCAGATGGTAGTTCTGTTCTAGCACATGGGGAAAATGGCCTGGTACATAATAGTCGAGTTCTGTTGAGGAATCACCTTCAAGGGCTGACACATGACATCCGGATACCTCTAGATGAAGCAAAAAATCATGTTTGGGCAGCAGTCAGAATCCATGCTGAAATAATTTGAGGATTGCTGAAATAATTTGAGAATTCCTGTTTTAGTTTGTTTAGCCAAGACTAGGGCCTCGAACAAGTAACATATCTAACTTGAATAGCCCTCAACCTTAGGTTCAGGTCAGTCTGGGAAACTTAGTGAGTAAAAATACTGAAGTACATTAAATGATGTCCTGTGATCCCTCCAGAGACCCAGAGTATTTCTGTAATTGTGCTAATGGTCTTTAGGGCTTATGTTTTTGCTATCAGAGAGAACATTTTGCTTGAAGGAGGATTGGAGAGCGTGGGCCACACTGGTTGGAGGGTCTGGGGCAAAGAAAAATCATGCAGCATTATTCAGCTATAAAATAAATGGGCTTAAGCTTACATTAGAGAACAGAATCTTCATACCTGTTAGCAATATACACAGAACTGTAAACACACTTGGCCATATTTTAGAGTAAAACCTTGCTGCAAACACATTTAATACCAAAAATCCTTTTTTAAATTTACTTGTCATTTGTATTCTACAGATTCCTTGTGTGAGCTACAAAAGACAAAACAGAAATAAAATATGTTGGCCCAGTGATCAGCAGTAGAACAATCAAACACAGTTCTTTCACCAACCTCCTGACTCAGAGATATTGCAAAGAGGACTGTCAGCTCCTTTATCCTTGATATAAAAACTCTATGCGTGGTCAGCTCTTCAAAAAGAGGAAGCCGAGAGTCAGATCTATCTAATCTCAAAACCCATAAGAACATAAGAAAATTCTGTGTGCTTGTTCTTACTTAATAACAAACACACAGAAGACTCAGAAATAAGTTCAGTTGCTCAGTACAATAGAAACATTCCCAGTGAGAGAATGGCCATGTGTACGTGCCCATAAACTTGACCCTTCATAACAGCATTTGCCTGTGTGGGTTACAACAGGCCTCTGACCTTCCCCATTCAACTCTCCCAAATTCTGAAGGGCACTGAGACCATTTCTCTCATACTGAAAGTTATGTTAAGAGAAACAGCAGGAAAAATTACTATTTGCAATCTGCAATTTGCCCAACAGCAGAAAAGCTTGCTACTTGTCCTCATACTCACTAAAAGGAAAACCAAATTTATGAACAACCAAGCAATTCTGTTTTAAGGACTCACCCCCAAGCAGAGAAATAGCAACATAAGCAGAGGGCAGTTAGGAAAGGACATGAGTGAAGGCCCCAATCACTGCTGATGTCAGCAGAAGGTGCTTCAGTTTCTCTGTTATTTAGCCCTTTGGTTTTATTCTTAGAATTTATTTCAGGCTCCAGTAAGTTTTGTTTATTGAGGTGATCACACAACTCAGGTGTCTTAAAAGAACAGCTGCTTTCTGGCTTCAGGAGAAAGCTATTTAATCTGATTAGCCTTAACAGCTTTTCAGTGCCCTGTTTAATAACCACCTGATGACATTCTTCTAGGAAGTTAAACAGAAGCCCCCTTTGCTTTTAATGCCAGATTTCAACCCTGAGAGGAGATATTGAAAAGCTTACCACTGTAGTTGAATCTGGTCCTTTACCACTATTGTAACAACCTGCTTATCTAGTTTCTCAGCCCTTGCTAAGTGATGAGCTCTTTCTCACGTGCTAGAAATCTACTTCCAAGTGGATTTCAAGCATTGAGAGCAAAGGCTGCAAGAAAAAAACATCATGTGTCTAGCTACAAACAAAATCCTCCTGTCAATATAAAATAAATCATTTATAGAAAAGGTTAAATATGCACATATCCTGATAACTAGAAACAATAATATCAGCCTTTCCCCACCTTTTAGGCAATCCAAAAATGCAAAAGAAAATTATTCAGCCAGCTCTCCTCTTTCTCTTATTTGAAGAGCCAAATCCCTGTTCGGTGCAGAGGAATATGCAACTGACATAAAGCCTGGTGGCAGCCAGACAGCTTTGCCTGACTCTTTAGTTGCCAGGCTAATGTTAACAAGATGAAGGAGCCTGAGTGAACACATAAACAGCACTGGCTCAAGGCTTTCCCAAACAAAAAATAAAAGTAATATACACTCATATCCTATCTGTGAAAGGAGGGCCCTCAACCAAGTAAAGCACTGTGAGATGCGCTGGCAGGCAGATGCTTTAAACTCTGCTCTCAGTTTGCTCATTTTAACTGTGGAAGGGGCCCAGGAACCACCAGATGGGCTGGCTGAGGACAAGGCTTGCAGTATTTCCTTATTTCTGCTGGAGTCATTTTGAAATTTATACCTGTAAAACAAAGACAGAAAGGAGAGAAAATTGAGAGAGTTGTTTAATCAGGAGTGTGGAGAATGGCACAAAACTTTAATACCTCAATCTGAGCCGTGTTTGTATGGGCAGGCTTAGATTATCAGTGATTTGAAAATAAAAAGGCATGTGACAACAATTTTTTTCCCTCGATTGCTGGAAATTACCCATTCCTGGCAGCCTTTTCTCCCCCTCTACCAAGGGTGCACAATCACCGAAAGTATGCGGCTGCTGCTGCTGCTGGAAGTTTCCACAGTCAGGTGAAGGTCTTCATAGACACAAGGGCAGTACTACTGTCTCTCCAGAGCTCAAGTCCCACAATCAACACATCACACAGTATCTTTCCCTTACTATTGTCACATTCATCATCTTTCCTGGACAGAAGCCACAGGCTGATGTTGGTTTGAAACATTTGTTTTCTGGGATAGTAATTGTTTCTGATGGAAGAACAATGTTTTAGGAAATCAGTGGTTTTGCTTCTAAAGAAGAAGCCAATATGGCTAAATTATCCCCCTCCTTATGCCGCACTGAGTTAGCCCCTGAGTGGTTTTGCAGCTTCCCCTAGGCACGTGCCTAGCACAAAGTACAGTGCAGAGTAACACTGAAAAACTCAGTGTGCTTTGCCTGCAGCCTGTATAAAGCAAGTAACATTCCCCTAAAAAAGACAGCAGCGTGGAAGCACAAGTCACAGAGAAATCTCATAAGAACAATAATACAAAACAAAGCCAACATTGTACAATTCCAGTCCCGAACTGCAGATGAAACTGTGTTTAGCTAAGGGCAGTTGCTGCATTAGGCCTGAGCTTTTACATCTGCCTCTCAGTAAGGGTTGAAACAGATTCAGATCAAGCATTTTGATATAAGCAGATTTATAACAGAGACAAGCAGTTGTGTGCAGCAGACAGGTGTGCTTTGTACAAAAGCAAATAAACAGCAATCCCTGACCTAGAAAAGGTTTGGCTACAGCTGGGGACAGGAGATGGTTAATTACAGTAAACAGGTTGGAGTGCTCAGAGAAGCAGGGCAGAGTCTAATAGGGGACAAGCAAAAATCATCAAGTATTAACTGGGTCTGCAACAGAGGAACACATTTCAGATTCCCTTTGTAGGAGATCCTTGTGGTGAATTTACAGGTTCTAATAGAGTGCTTCCTTTGTACTTCTTTCTCCCCTGCAGCACAGTACTTTCAATTGCTCTGCGAGACCAGTACTGCTGTATTTTACCCACAGGAAACAGCAGCCTGCTTCCAAAGGAACCTTCTCTTTGGAAGCACTTTTTATTACAGAGATTTCATGCCTGTTGCATGTAAAAAGCCTGAAATGCCTGCTGTTTTGTAAGATGCAAGAAGGTACCTCAGACTGAAAAGTAATAGCTGTGCTTATCACATGAAATCTCAGTATTTTGGAAAGGTTGTAAGTTCAGCCAGGTAGAACTCATGACCCATCTCAGGCCAAGAGTGACAATAGTCACCTCTGTGTGTTCAGCATTGCACTGCCCAGTCCTTCTGGATGGGCTGGGAACCCACTATTGTTGCTGTGGATCATTTACAGCTGAAGTCCTCAGTTGCTACTACACCTGCCAATTAAATAAGAAAGGAGCACCAAACAGCTATAACCCCTGATCCACAGGCACAACTCTGCAATGTGTTCACTGCTCCTGATACCAGTGGGTCTCTGCCTATAAAACAAAGCCCATGATACAGCACTGGGAGACTGGAAAGGAAGGAAAGGCACCAGCTAAAGGAAAAACTGCAGAGAAACACAATGATTTCCACCCAGGTTACCTAAATACAAAAAGGAATAAAGCATTTAAGGTACTTTATCAGCTGGAATGAATTGGCTGGGAACTTCAAATTAGTAATTTTATGATGAAAAGATTAGAAGAGGGTAAATAAGTAAGTACAAACCAGACTATTTTAGATCAAATTCTGTACCTTTAAATTTTAGTGAAAGTTATCAGCTAGACATTTTAATTAACTTAGAAATTTTAAGATGTAAAATGTTGTTATTCTAAAAAGCATACCTAATCCTATTATCCTAGACTTGTTTAATGGTTTAGCTTTTTTTATTAGGGTCTGACTGAAACCAGGGGCACTATGGACATACAGAAAGAAGCAAATTGAGTGTTTTTGGACTAGTGATGGTGCTGAATCATCACAGTAAGAATATATGAAAGTGGACAAGCTTGCTAAAACCACTGTATTTATACAGTGAAAGCACTGATATGATTGCAGAAACTGCAATAACTGCTTTAAAAAACATTAATTCTTTCTGCAGGAAATATTCCTTTTGCTATCAAAAGTAACTCTAACTAGAACTGGAAAATTAGATTTAATTCTTCCATTGCACAACTGAACAAGAAGCTAAGTTAACTCCCATATGACTTACTCCCTCCTTGCATTATCTTGTTCCAGAGCCAAGCAAATGAAGCTGGTTGCAGCCTTCTGCAGGTACACAGGGTGTTTTAAGTAAACAAAAAGGTACACAGGCAGGGAATACTGAGCCAGTAGCTGGAAATATTTGCATCAGCTCACAGTTAGGCAGCAGCCAGTCAGAAACAAGAAATAAAATTTAAAAAACCCAAAACAGTGAAGACTGGTTTTCTGAAAGGACAGTTGTACCATTTGAGACTTCCATCAAGAATATGACTACTTTAAAAAGCAACCAAATGCTTTGCCCTCATTTTGAAGGCTATGGCTTTCCTGTATTACCCCTTATAATAAATGATCTCAAAACACTACAGGGTGGCCCTCCTCTTCCACTCACTTTAGGCAGGGAACACATTTGGCTAGAAAAGGCTCCAAGTACTTCAGGGCAGGCACACTTTTACTTGTGTAATCTGTAAATGCCCGTATTTAGGCCAAATTCCATCTCAGGTAATTCTTGTTCTTGGTAGGGCTGTAGGTTCAAAATTTGTTTTTTTTTTTTTTTTTTTTTTTAATTTACAGAATCATACTTTGATTGATCTCTTAAAACACAGAGATGGATGCAGCCACAGACAGATGGTGCCGGAATACAGCAAGGCAAAGCCACCATAAAACTTCACTTTTGCAGCCTCTGTTCTTATCAGTGAAGAACTATGCTATGATACTACTCTTCCTGCCCTCAAAACAAGAGTAAGACCTTCTACAAAGCAGGAACTAATATGAACACTTTATGCTTTGATTTGACTGCATCATATTTCTCTTGATTGTTTTATATTGTGAGCATTAAATGGAATTTTTTCTACTCTTATTTCTTCCCAATCCAAACACTCAATAAAGTAATAGAGAAAAGAGAACAATTTCTCAGTTGTACAATGAAGATATTACTCACCTGCATGGAAAATGCTGTGAAGTTTGCAGATAGAAAAAACCTCTAAGTGCTATGATTTAGCTATAATGATTACCTAATAAATGTAATGAAACTGAAAATCTTAATACCTTTATGTGCTTTTTTGTTGAGTTTGGGCAGTTTTGAGCAGCAGACTTTTTTAACCTTCAGACCTAAGGGTGAAAAATAATACATTACCAGTGGAAACAGATAATGCAAATAGCTGTACATATACACAAATGGGTTACAGTCCACAGACGTTGTGATTATTGTATTTGCCACTGGAATCCTTGAACAGAGAGGTCTGTGAAACAAAGGATCACCGTGACTGATTTTTACATCTGTGCATGGCTTTGTCTCTGGCATAGAATAGAAATTGATTTGTACCTTTCCATCATTACTAGTAGATACGCTAGATACATTGTGAAGATTTTTCTTCTTTGAGATTTCACATGTAGGCAGGTAATACAAGCAGCAAGTTCCAGTTGTCTTAACCTAAGAAGGAGACTCTGCACTCTTTACATAGTTACATCAGTTAATGAAAGCATGAAAGATTATCAGAAGGGAAAAAAAAAAATAGTATCTCAGTGTCCATATGCACAGGAGTGTAGAATGAATTGCTTTGAATGAGCAAAGCCATTTAATTATTCCCTCCCTGATAGACCTAAATAAGTGAGCTGCTCATTGCATTTGACACATTATGTACTGGACATATTAAAGGGAGAAGAAAGGCTGACTCTAGAGCGGAAGTGGAGCAGAAAGGACAGAGGTAGGTGATTTCTTATCAACAAAATCTCACCTAGGCTCAATGTTTCTGGAAATCCCTGTGACACAGCCAAGCCTATGGTGGCTGCTCTAGCATCCGAGAGATTTAAGACGTCACCATCATTTCATTTTGATGTAACAGGTTTTACATTCATCTTGCATACCTACTTTCCTATTAGCATGTTTATGGATAAGGAACAGCATCTTTTGCACACTTCCTCCCCACTTTCTGACCCAGTGAAGCACCAAATCCCCAGGATGCACATTAACAGAAAGGAATATTATTATAGGATCTGATGTGTATTCATTTGGGTTTTATTTGGTGTTTCTGTCTCCTGTCCTTCCTGGACAGGCTTCTGCTATGCTCCTGAAGGCACGTCTAGATATTCTTGAACTCCCTTTGCACTGTTCCTTAAGTTTTCCTCAAGGGGCATGGGAAGCCTGAATAAATAGAAGTAGAAAATGCAAAGGGAGCAGAAGGACTTCAGGAACATATATGATGATATTGCTTTAGTGTTCACTTCCCCCTCACCACAGCTCTGGCAAACAGCTTGACCACTGTGAACAGACTCTGGTAAATGATAAAACTGGGCAGCTCACTTGACCGGTTTGAAAGAGCTTCCACATGTTTCTCCACACACCTATTTACACATAAACTGATTCTTACAAGGTTTCTAGAAACTATGAA
Organism: Antrostomus carolinensis; assembly: GCF_000700745.2. NCBI lineage: Eukaryota > Metazoa > Chordata > Aves > Caprimulgiformes > Caprimulgidae > Antrostomus > Antrostomus carolinensis. The sequence continues at coordinate 73,250 of NW_010333944.1, forward strand.
GCATGATAAATCTGCTGCTGCTGACCTTTGGACATTTAGCTTATTTGTTTTTCCTTATCTCGTATTCATTCTCTGCATCTTGTGTAAAATAAACACTATGGAACAATCATGGTGGGTATCTGAGATTTACAACATCAAACATCAAATCTGAACAGGTAAGTCTAAAGTTACATCTTTAAATTTTAAAATCCTGCTAAACTGTCTCCCTGCAAACCCAGAATGACATCTCCAGAGATGTGTCTGTAAGATAGATGGAAAAACCTCTGGTTTTAAGATTTAAACTGCTCTGTGAATTTGTGCACTTTGAAATACTGCAAAATGGTAACTGGGTGCCACAAGGTAATACAGTAATTAAAGTGTGGAATATCAGTGGTTTAAAAAAAAAGTCTACACTGATTGAAGGTCAGAAGAGCTGCTTTCACCTATTTCACCATTCTATAGAGATCTTCTCATTTACTTCAGTTCTGGTGACCTGGCTATTTCATATTCCCTTGTTCCCTAAGAGTAGAAATTTTTCCATTAATGTGTTGCTCACTATTCAGAAAATATACTATTTTTATATTGGCAGATGGTTATCTACTAGAAAAATATATCAGGAATTTTTTTCAGAGGGGCGGGTTTCAGAACATACATTAAGGTAAAATTAATCATGCTGTACCACATGCAACAGGCAGTAACAAACAGGAAACACTACTGTACAAATGAAAGTATTGATGTACAACCACATTCTGCAGTCTAAGTTCTTTCCTAAATTAATTCTCTCCTTTCTAGTTGTCAATCTTTGCCTGTTTTCTCTAATTAAAATCAACACAGAGAATGAGCAAAGAATAGGAAAAGAGGCAATTGTGTTAGAGAATATACTGTACCTTCCACAGTAAAGGCATTGAGACACAAAAGAAAGACAAACAAAAAGCCACAGAGCACCAGTAGCTTCATCTTTCCAAGTAGTCACACGAGATGTCTTCAAGGAGGCTGAAGGAGGATTCTAGTCTGCCTCCAGCACAACCTTACCCTTTTATAAGGTAGATCAAAAGGAATGTTGTGTTCAGAATGGGTGGAGACTTGGCCTTTGCATTGCACTTCAAGGGATGAAAATAAACAGCCCTTCCTATTATGAGAAGCCGTTTACTCAAAATCAGGCAGCAGTTAGCTATATTATAGTGTTCTACCAGCTAAAAAGCAGCACCTGGCTTTGAGTATTAAGAGCATACAGGGATGCTCTGATGTGGAGTGTTCGTCCTGTGGTTCACAGCAGCCTCCTTAGGTGACCTGTGTGCTCCTTTGCGTGCTGGGTAAGGCAGAGAGCACAGTTGAAATGAAACTGTGTGAACTGGAACTGAAAAGGCAAACCAAGCCTACAGTGTTTAAATCAAAGCAATTGCCAATGTGTTGTTAACGTCATTAACAAGACAGGTGGTTAAGCAGCAGATTTACGAGTTTATTATTAACTTCTCAGTATCTATTATATCTGGATAATTAAGTCTGTTACAGAGATTCCAGTTAACATCTAAGATTAAGAAGTCCATCAAATTCAACACAGTATCAAGGTTCAGAGCATGCATTAAAAAAAAAAAAAAAAAAAAAAAAGTCCTTCAACTGGGGATCAATTGCAGAGCTGAGTCTCTTAAATAAGGCATAAGTTAAGGTTTAGCAGCATCTAATTCTCACATCTTATTCTGATAAGATTTGGGTTTTAAATAACAGAATATGCTGTGAGCTACGTAGCCTTAAGAACCAAGAGCAGTACCTGGAAGCCACTCAGACTTGGAACTGCAGCAGGAGAGAAGGCTTCACTCTAGTGCACATTCCCCCACTCCCAAATTTCAGAGGTTCCACTTTTTGGGTTTTGGATTTGGCTTGTTTCTTGCACTGGGCCAGCAGCCTTCTAAATTGGGTCACCCCTTTATCTACCCATTTTAGCCCAGAAAGCTTATTTGTACATTCCTACCAAGCAATATCCAAATCCTGTGAAGATTGCTAATGCCCGACAGTCTTTTCTTGCCAAGGCTGACATTAGCAAGGCTCTAGGATCAAATCACTAACAACACTTGCTACAGATAGTATTATCTTCAAAGTGCTTTATGAACAGCCCTGCCTCACTGTTGGCACACCTCAGTCATTCAGACTGTAGTAAGGTTTTTAGTGCACATCACTGCTAAGCTTCTCAGAAAGTACTTTCACAGTTCAGTCAATGATGCAGATTAAAATGAATGGGACAACAGAGCATCAAGAGCATTGTTTTTATTATCTCAGGCTTCTTTTGAGTAGTTGAAACACATGGATGTGAGCTCTCATCTTGTACTCAAAATCAACATTTTTGTCAGTTAACACAGAATCAATCCCTTAATTTGTAAAGAAATTCTTTGCTTCCCTCTAAAAGGGGAACAGTCATTATTATTACCAAAATAGATTTTTTAAGTTAAGTGTTTTATAAAAAGAACTAGTTACATAAAAGATATAAACTAGACCTATTTATGTAAACTAGAAGCATTATAGGAAGGACTTTTTACATTGAAACATCTTTGCAACCCATTTCATTAACTGAATCAAATTTACAGCTTCAGTGTATGTGGTGGGTTGACCCAGGCTAGAGGCCAGATGCCCACCAAAGCCGGCTCTATCACTCCCCCTCCTCAATTGGGCAGGGGAGAAGATAAGATGGAACACAAGAGAAAAAAAAACTCGTGGGTTGAGACAAAGGCGGTTTAATAGAAGCAAAGCAAAGCTGCGCGCGCAGAAGCAAAAGAACAAAATATTTATTCTCTGCTTCCCATCAGCAGGCGATGTTTGGCCACTTCCCGGGAAGCAGGGTTTGCATACGCGTTGCGGTTCCCGGAGGACAAACGGAAGTAACGAATGCCCTCCCCTCCCACTCCTTTTCCCTTGCTTTTATTTCTGAGCATACGTCATATGGTATGGAATACCTCTTTGGTCTGTTTGGGTCAGCTGCCCTGGCTGTGTCCCCTCCCAAGACCTTCCCCACCTCCAACCTACTGGGGGAAATGTTGGAGAGACAGCCTTGGTGCTGTGCTAGCACTGCTCACCAGTAACCAAAACACTGGGGTGTTATCAACACCCCTCGAGCCACCAATGTAAAACACAGCACTCTGAGGGCTGCCGTGGGGAAAATCAACTCCAGCCCAGTCAGACCCAATACAGTGTATCAACAGAAATATTACATTGCTTTGGATGAGATCTAAACAGAAAAGAAAGTGTGGCTTATATAGCTTTGAGCACCGAATGAAATCTAAGCTGGTAACAGCAGACTCTCTTCAGCCTGGCTTTCCTGAAATAATCTTTTCAATTGCATCAGCAGCTTTCCACTTTAGCAGATCAAGGCTGATTTGTTAGCAAAGAATTTCAAACCTGCATTTGTGTCAGTTACATGGAATAGCCCATCCCACTCAAATTGAGGAAAACCTTTGAATGTATTTCTGTCCAGTCTGGCTCAGGAAAGCGCTCACTTGATTTTAACACCATGTCAATTGACTTTTCTGAATAAGCTGTTTATGTACACCAAGATCTCAAGATGTAAATTCTCAGTTTTCTAGGCTGAGCGAGACTCTTGTAAAGATGTGGTAGTCAGCCTTTAACTCCAGTACTACCTGACAGCAAAGCTGAGGATGAGAGGGGGCATGGGGAAGAAAATTAGATTTTTAGCTAGCATATAGGACTTTCCAAACTATTTTAATTATTCCATATATTAAGTCAAAATTTATTAATTAAATAGAAGAAGAGCAGGCTAGATGGTAATTCACTGTCAGCAAAGCTACTCCAAAACATAAGAAAGAAAGGTACAGGCAGGCAAGCTATGCTGAAGGTTTAGCACAGCATGCAGCCCTTGCAATTATCTCTTCATTGATGACTAAAAGCGACAGAAACAAGACAGTTTTCTGCTGATTTTGTTTCAGCTTTTCTTTCAAAATATCCAGTGAGAAATTTTATAGCAGTGACAGTCTCACTGCATATATCAAATACCTGCACAAACAGCACAGAACAAGTAGACATGATCTTTTTCAAGTTAAAAAAAATCAACCAAAAAAAGAACCTAAACTGAGCATGTAAAACAGAGCTGGGAAATTTAATGGGCTAGTCAGCCTACTTGCTAAGGTTTGCAGAAGATCTGAAATGCCAATAAGGCACATGAAAGGACAGGTAGGAGAGTCATTTTTCTGCAACATTCAATCAGGCTGTCTGAACAGTGGTAGCACTGAAGCATGTACACATCTCACTTAGTGATTACAGTATTTTATCTCCATTATGCGTTCTGAGAAAGTTCTAGGCAAGCTCATGCTGAAATTGCACAATATAGGACAATAATTATCATCACAAAGGGAGTCTAGATATGAGCACTTAATAGAGATTCTCAGGATGGCTCCAGTAATTACGTAAAAAATGATAAATGCCTAATTCCACAGAACTCAATCCACTGCACTTCCAAATCTTGAAACAAATATCACTTAAGTCTTGAAGTCTTTAATTGTTCTACATATTTAAGCCTGTGAAAACCTGGGAAATTAAAATATCCTAAATTTTGGCCTTGTTAAAGTCAGTGAGGCTTTTTCTATCAAGCTGACGCCAAGCCAAGTTCTCCATTATGCTTTTGGTTTTTTTGGTGTTTTGTTTTTTAGAATTCCAGGTCCTACTGAAATGTCTGGGAAAGATGGGGCAAGAAGGGATGCATGTATAGCATCTGAAAGCAAGAAAGGAAATAACATGTTATTTTTCCTCATAATGTGTTTTAAGATGTATCACTACATACGCTTCCAGTTGAATTAATTTCGCTTTTTTCAGAGAAAGATTGTACACTGAACACATGATTGAAATTTTTTTTCCAGAAGAGGTACTGCTTTGGTTTTCCTGATGAAAAAAAAGAAAGGAAAGGTCTTGCTTTACCAACAAGTCAATTTTGTGACTTAGCATAACCATATACAGGTAGCAACTGTGTGAACAGAATATTTTAATGGTAAGTCATTAAAAAAAACCCAAACCCTTGGTTTGTAATCAAGACATAGTCTCTCTAATGATAAATGGTTAAAGCTCTCATGCCAACAAAAATCTTGTTACTTATTTTGATCATTTTAAAGTTTTTACGCATCAAAACAATTTTAATTTCACAGATTTTAGGGTGGTTACTTCTGAAACTTACACTCAAGGTCTTCTCATGTTTCTCTGTTAACAGAGTACTTACATCTTTCCCCTGCTGACCAAGAATGATTCTATAGATATTATGGTAGCTTGGCTGATAACAGAAAAATAAAAATCACTGAATGCATCTCATCTCTGCCTCCTAAAATGGCAGCTGCCTCACCTCACCCCACCCCTACTGGCTTTCTTCCTTAAACATAAAGGTGACATAGAAATGAAAAAAAAAAAAAAAAAAAATCTCATAAAAGGCACATTCTAACTCAAACCTACTAAGACTTTATAACTAAAGAATTTTTCATGTCTTTTTAGCACTGAATTAGAACCATTGCCTTCTCTTCCTGTGTGCATGATAAGAAAGAAAAAAATGAATACAGAAAAGGAAAGTAGCCAGGTAAGATGGGAAATGGGTTGCATAAGAGAACCTCCTCACATGATGGCTACTGCTATATTTCCAGCTAGGTTCATTTAATTAAACTAGAAAAGTGTGGCAATGTTAAATGCACTACAGCTGTGCCAAAACCTACCTCAAAAAAGAGTAATTTTTCTTCTGAAGTACTCACAACAGAATATTGGCAACAGAAGTGTTTACAAAGACCTATTTTTCTAAATACAGATAACTGCATTGTAACTTTACCATCCACCCCAAGCAAGAAAGCAGTATGTGCTACTTGGATGCCCCATTTGTTTTCTGCTTGGAACAGGCAGGCTGCTACTTGGTCTCTTCTGTTACAACAATCCAAGCCTTCCAGCTACTGTGATGGGAAATGAGGCAAACCTGGATACTTATCCCTGCATGCCCAAATACCCAACAGAGGAGAAATGGAGCAGGTGGCAAGAAGCTCTGCTCTCTGCCCAGGGACACAATTTTGAATGGTTTATGCTTCTGCCTTTCAGCCTGCTCTTGTATTTCTCATTCTGAGTTTGGAGAAGCCAAACTAGCCACTTACTTAAAAGCTATTATGCCAAAAAGAGCACGAAGGAGTTCACCAGATGAGTCTGAAGAAGTATTGCCTGCAAACCTCCAAGTCTGCTTGCTTCCAAGTGAGGCTGCTACTATTTCCATACCTTTGGATGAGCAAATAGGAAGATGTTACCTGCAAAGTGTTTTTGGCCCTCAGACCAGAGAGAATCAGTGATGGCTACTCCAGAGCATAGCGGAACAGTCCATTTCTGTATTTTCTCTTCTTTAATGTGTACAGCATCTGCAGCCTAGATACTCTCATCCATTCTGCTGAAGACACATCACCTTCTATAAGAGAAACTATCCTTAGTCTTATGTTCTTCAACTCTTAACCTTTATTTCACATAATCTACCTATAACTTTTGTCACTGCTGTGTGCCCGCGTCCCCTACTCAGCACGTCTGTGTCAGTATCTACACTCATTCAGGTTAGCTTTTAAAATATCTCCTCACCTGCTGTTCATTGTCACCTGCAGTTTCTGCTCTTGAGACTGTTCTCTTTTTATACTGCTTTTCTTCCCTTCTACTACTCCCATATCTTTTTTGCTCTCTGTCATCCAGTTCTGCCCAAACTCCTTTTCCTTTATTATGACCTGGTAATAGGTTAACAATATTTTTTGTTGTAACTGTTTAACTGATTCCCCCCTGCAACTTAAGCTATTTTTTTCCAAGGCATGAGTCTGCTTTTTGGCTGAACTATTTTGACATTTCAATAAAATACAAGTGCATGAAAACCCAAGCGTCCTTTTTTTTAAATCAGTCTCAAATCATATACATGCGTAGACTCTACCATCATTCCTCATTGGAGAGGAAGGTCAAGCATAAAATTTCCCACTCATCACCTGGACAAAATCGTCCATTCAGGATAAACTTGCATAATACATAGTGGTGAGAAACTCACTGATGCATGCACCAAACTGAAACGAGTTAGCATTTGAAATTTTGTAAGAAGTCAGAGATTTCCACTGAGAGAAAGAAAGGTTTGTCTCACCATCACCAGTCTCCCCACTGAGCCAAAGCTGCCCTCGCCCACTGCCAGGAAGCCCACACCCTCCCCAGCTGCAGCAGCAGCCCCATTTTGGTTTCACAGCACACCCTTGATCCCTGGCCTATTCATCACAACATCCACCTTGCTGTAGGCATGCCAGCTCCCATCAACTGCCTTCCCAAAACCCATATATTCCGAGACTACTTCCTCATCCCTCCTCATGACTGCAGTTTTCCATTTCGTTCCTTTCCTGTTGCAGCAAGCCTTGTGTTCTGTACATACCAACAAATATATACATACAGTTCAGTGTGACATACCTAGTTATGGCTGGAAAGCCAAAAGTCACTCAGGTTAATGTGGGTTTTGGTTTATTTGTTGGGGTTTTTTTGTTGCTATCTACTCATGCTTGTTCAAATCTCCTGTTTTTCAAGGCGACTTAGCATGACAAATATATTAAGGAATATCAGAGCTATGGAAGAAGTTGAGCCTGTAATTAAATTAGCATCTCATAGACTGGGACTACAACGGACTGTAGTATGCCCCCATGCATTATGGAAGACATTGATTTAAAGTGTTTCAAATAATCAATTTTAAATTATGATTTTAAAAAAGCAGATTTTAATATCCACCCTTAATCTTGTTTCACATTTCTACACATTCATTATTTCCCTAAGGAAAGGTTCATTAAAGTTGTTTGATATAACTGTCACATCAATTTTTACAAAATATGGCCTTTGTCTACAAGGCACTACCACTTTTTGCATCCCTGAAGGAGGTACAAACATTTTGTTTCACATTCACAGAGCTCAGTACATGCTTATTCTGCTTTCAATAGTCATAATTTTAATACACTAGATTCACCTACTAGAGAATTAGGTGAACAAGTTTTTAATTTGTGATTTTTTGCAAGGCTCTGCTGACTTAACTCCTGCCCATACAGCTGAGAGTCTCCCCATTTCCCTGGCATTCATTAATTCCTTGCTGTTGTGGTAAGATGAGATATTTTTTGATGTCACCAGCTCTACCCTTCCTTCCTCCCTTCATCACTAAAATCCTGTGCAGGTGTTGATTATCCATTACCTAGGCTAGGATAAACACCTGCCTTTACCACAAGGGCTGCTTTTCCTTCCTTACAATATTTATCCTCCCTGCTGCTCCTTTATATGTCACAGAACAGTAGTAGCAGGGGGGTTCTTGATCCGTCTTTGTCAGAGCTCTTCCTCTGCCTTATGCTCTTGACTGTTGCCTTCCTTCCCAAAGGGCAGTTCAGTTGGCTATCAAACACGTGCTACCTAGTCCTGTAACTGCTGTTCTTGGAAGCACGTTCAGATCCTTTCTCACGCCTGCTAAGTTTCCATTTCCTTCCTCTTCAGCACTACAGCCAGGGCTTCTGTGTACTTATATGTATATAAAAAAGGACAACTGGCACACCCAGTTATGACCATAAAACTCTGTGGGATTTTTTGCAGGCCCAGGCATGACTCAATGGTATGTAAACACAATATGGCTAAAAATTCCCCACCTTTTACAGGAATTCCTTATTTTGTTACTTGTGCCAAAGAATATTAAAAACAAGGCATATGTTTATCCTGTGATTAAATTAAAATCTGATCCTAAGTATTGACTACAGTTGATGTTTCTAAGGATTTCCATGACATTTCAAGTAATTCTACTTTAAATCACATGTAAATAAGCAGCTGCAAAATTTTTAATAATTTATTTCAACTCTTAACAAGCATATACATCAGTTATTTTCTAAGAAAGCACTCTTCATAGTCACCTGGCATAAGCAAGAAGGCCTGACCTGACTCACGCACATATTTTCAGTTTGTACAGCAGAATTCAAGATGAAATTTAGATCTCACCTTATGAAAATATTTAATGTAATTAGCTTTGCAATTTTCATCCAACTTGCCCCACCTCTAACACTGCTGTAAACTGAGGTAATATGCACTGGGCTTCATGAAACCTATAAAACAGTAACACTTGGCATGCCTGGTGCCTTTATACAACTTGAATTGCTCTCCAAAAGACAAAAATGATTCCTCCCTATTTCTGCAGACATTAAAGAGCAGGACTTTTTTTTTTTTTTTTTTTTTTTTTAACTCTTCAATATTTAAAAATAATTCGGTAAGGTAGCTTATTTTTTCCCTCTGATAAATGATCTTCAGTTAATAGCAAACAGAATTTAAAAATGGTTACCATAAGTTCACTTCAGATTTTGAAATTTACTCATTTTGGGGCAGGAAAAAAAAAAAGGTTTTAAAAAAACCTCTCCATGTAGTACTTAACAACTGTATTTTCATTTAAACATTCAACTGTCTCACTAACCTTTAGTCATCGTAATAAAGTAGAGACAGGCTCTTACAACACAGGAAACAAAGTACATCAATCTGTGGCAACCCTCGGTGAGGATGGCTGCTCAGACCTGTAATCTGGCACTGGAAGGCCAGCTGCTACAAAGGCAAGTAACCTGCTGGCTCAAGGCTCTGAGATCAGTCACTAACCCAGCGTTCACCCACACCATTTTACCAAGCAAGTACAGCCTCTGAACACAAGTACAGCACAGAACTGACACACTCCAGAAACACAAATATCTTGTTCACACATGCCCAACATGTCTCAAGAGTGATGACTTTTAGATCCAACAACCTCTCCTTTGACAATGATGAATGGGAATAAGTTCAGAAAGACATAATATCTTTGTTAATTCCTCCACTCAGTTTTGATGCTGTTTGGTCTGCTCTTACAGATGTTGTCATAAAGCTTCTGAACAAACCTTTAGCACTAGTACACAGCATTTCTTTTTACTAACTTGTACACAGTGGCTAAGCTTTAACTGAAAGATAGAGTGGGTTTTTTTGTTTTTTTGTTTTTTTTTTTTTTTTTTTTTTTTTTGTTTTTTTTTTTTTAATGAATGAGCAATCTTGTAATATATTATGCACTCCCACTTCTTGATAGTGGTCCTAACACCAAAACAAATTACTGGAAATCTGTTTTTTTAATTATTAGAGTTTTATTTAAAGAAATAGCATGACAACATCATCTTCTTGGAAAATGAGTTGTCCAAGAAGGAATTTACCTGGGGGGAGGAGCTTGAAATATTTAACTGGAAAATCCAAGATTAAATGTAACTTCTTCCTAGACACTAACTCACCATGGCTGCAACAGTGAGATAGCAGAGGCATGAGAATTTACTTGTATCAAGGCAATGGCTTTTGAGTTACACATCTTCATTTACTGAGTGCAAGCCTAAAATCACTGCACCATCCCACCTAGACTGGATACAGGATGGTACGCCTCTACCATCACTACCAATTCACCTTATTCCTGGCTGCAGTGGTGGTCCGTCCAGAGATGAAGATCACTTTTTCCTCCTAAGCAGTACAATACCTCCTCATTCATCACCACCTTTCTAAGAAAAATCATGCCACAGGCAAAAAAAAACCACACCACCAAATTGCAAAGACAAACAAGAGCAACTCCATCTGCACCATGTTGCCTGCAGGAAGAAAGCTAAAACCAATTTCTTAAAGCAACACATCCCATCAGGATTTCTGAAGAACAACTAAGAGCAAGAGTAACTTACATTGTCTTGAGTGGTGGGAGGAATCTAGTAAGGAAATTGCAGATATATTTCCAAATTATATTTGAGCCCCAAAGGAATGAGAAGAAAAACAAGCTGAGTTGTAATGTAAAAAGCTCACCCTCCTATCATTCATGTCTCTTACAGAAATGGATTCAGACAAAACTTTGGCTTTCTAAAAACTTCAGAGTTCTCCTATCCCATCAAATTTCTAGATAAAAGTAAAACCATTGTTGATGAAGTACATGTTTTTTCTTCCACTCCTTCCTAGTCACATAAATAAACTGAGGTGACCATAAATGCTTTGGGAGACAGATTGTGTTCATTGCATTGAAATGGTGCCCAGTGAACTGGATCATGGGATCTTAGCTCATGCAAGCTGAAACAAGTAACTGACACTAAATCAAATGATGGAACATTCTCTTCAGACAAATTCTCTCCGTAGGAGCTGGCAGGAAAAAGATAAGTTGAAACTCATACCATTATAGAAATGCAGACAGCCTCAAACTCTAAAGTTCAAGTTCTGGACTTCCTACTACCAACTTATTTTGGTTAAATGATGAGCATATCCACAACGTACAGAAGAACCAGGAAGATGGCACAGTGGCCCAGTAACAGCATTTGTACCCACCCAAGAGGACAAATTCCCTTTGCTATCCCTAAAACCACCTCCTGTCAGATCAGTACAGATAATGTTTTTAAGAAAGAGATCAATATGCAGATCAATCACAAAATCTTTCCAGAAGCCCTGAAGGCTGACAGCTGCACAGTATTTTCTGCTTTGAAGGTTTGCCAGCTGAATTAAATGTCTTATCTATTCCGTAAAAAGGAGAGTGAGGTGCTTGTCCAGACATTTCTCATTGCACCACTTCACTTCCTCATACTAAGTTTTCTGAACTAAGCATTGGGCAACCAGGCTAGTTATTTTGTATGAAAGACCCAATAGTGTCTTGTATTCTTGTATCATCTTCTGAAAGAAGGAAAGAGCAAAGAAAAAGGTGCTTTCTCAAGCAGGAGCCGAGAGTGAAAGGACAAATCTTTTAAAGCCGTGGTAAATAGCAAGAGGGATAACCCTCCCCGTTTAGGTGCCTGTGTTTTTCGCCACTCAGGGAAGAAGTGACACGCAGTGGGAACAGGTCTGCTTCTATAATGAGAAGATTACACAGCTTCTCTCATCACCTCGTCACGGAGGTGCGAGCTCTGGCAGATTAGCTGTCAAAAACTGTTTCCTAAATCACATCTAGCTTGAATTAGAGGACTGGACTACCAGAAGAAAACATTTCTCTCACACACAGCACACTGCTTCCAATATAAACGTTTTTGGACTGAAGCCTTGCCTCGATTTGGTACACTCTCTGTTTAGAAGCCTACAGCTACCAGATAAACTGGACCTCATCACATCTAAGGTCTTGAAAGACGAGAGAGAACAGAAATCATACAAGAAACCAGGGAGAAAGGGGACACATCTGTTACTCCATCTTCACCATGTTGCCTGCAGGAAGAAAGCTAAAACCAAGCAAAAGAAATACAACTACAAGCCCCACCTTAATAGAGCAAGGCTATCCAGAAGAGTGCCCTATGAAGAAACAAAAGAATGAGTGCACAGAGCTTAGGGACCATGGACACCACACGCGAGACTCACAGGCATGTCAGCTGCCCGCTCTGCAGAGGCCTTACTCACAGGGTACAAACTGAGGAGTGGCAGGACACTTGCTGAAAAATCTCTTGTGAATGATGTTCTAAACCCCGCTCCAGGAAAGTCTCCTAAGTGACTATCAACTCACCATAAACTGCTAGGGATAATCTCAGTCTTCTTCTTCACCCTGGTCTTTGCTACTGGCTATATCCCAGATTCTGTCACTACTGCCTCTAATACAGTAAATACACAGACTTCCCCTTTGAAAACAAATGGCAGCACATACTCCCACAGAACTACGTTGGTTTGTCATAACTAGTCCAGGTTGAATTAAACTGATTTTGTATCCTGAAAGTTCTTAATGCTTCCTGCCTTCTCGCGGCTCAAAAGATAGTTTATCTCTAAATTTAACAAGACCATTTGCTCCAACTGTTTTATTCTCCTTACGCCACAAGCAGCTGCTGCAAGCTAGTTAGAAGAAATTCTCATAAACAAAATGCAGATTCTTCTTAGAATGGCATGAGCTTTTAACAAAATATTAATGAATCTTATAATATATTAGCATACCACCTCCAGAAATGATGACTCTATGAAGACTGCAGTTGTAAGAGTTTACCAAGTTTCTTCTCAGCAAGTGCAAAAAGACACCTGGAGGCATGTCTTAATTTAATGGTAAGAACTTAAGCTACTTTTTTCAAGATTTTGAGACATCCTTTGTGGTTTCTGAACATAAAATACTAGTAATGCAGATCTAAGTATTCATCCTTTATTCCCTTGGATGATTCAAAAATACTTACCTCTGCACTCAATTCCCTTCCCAGCCCCTAACTCACCCTGGCAAACAGCAACAGCCTTTTTTCAACTGCAAAGATAGAATACTGCTGCTCCTTTCATAAAATCATGCCTTAAAGACTATTGTACAAATACCTCAATCTTCCAGCTGACAGATGCTGAAGTCACAGGTTAGCATGCTATATAGAAATCTGTGTTTTCATTCTATCGCCTGTCTCCAACTGCTCTGATGACACACTTCTGTCTTACAACTTTGTATATTCCTCAGTGTCATTTGTTAAAGACTTTTCCTTCTGGGTGAGCCTGACGATGACCCTAGTTCATTGCTTCTAGTTCTCCATTTCCAGTTTGCTTAAAAACATTTTCTCCATTCCCACTTCTCCCACTGTATCACTGTGGCATTTACAATAAACTTTAGCTAATTTCCTGAACCACTAGTGGAACCTGTGGAGGGAGCTCTTAGCTTTTTAATCCCTGTTGTCTCTGGAAATACTACACTTTCAGCTAGCTTTTTTTTTGGTGGCGCTCTTTGTCTCCATTGTACACTCTCTGCCAAGGAAAATACCACTCCCACCCAACTCTCAGGTCTGCCCACTGCCCCATTTAGATGCCATCAATGCACACACTCCGATGTGAAAAGGCACACAGGCAAATAGATCAAGCATGTTGCTCTTGAAGCAATTCTTGCTGCCTTGGACTATGTGACTAATGAACCAGGAACCATGGCACACATCTTTGTCCACCTTTATCAGTATGAGCTACCAATGTGATTGAATCCACTGCAGACACCAAACTCTAGATTCTCAGTTTTACCGTCTGTAAAACAAACAAAACAAAAAACCCTTTCCACCTTACCCCCTGTTTGTTCCCTTGTAAATCATGGACACAACTGTAGTCCAAATGAATGTGTTTTTGACAGACTTGCTTCAGTTGACTGATGAAACAGACTCTCAAGTGCCACTACTGTGTAATTACTAAACAGATGTTTAAATCTCAAGCCTAAAAAAGGCTGTAACTTGACCATCCAGCATGAAAAACATGCTTTCCTTAAATATGAGCTTATTTACCTGAAAGAAGAAACCATGAAAATACCTGATCTTGCTTTTGTTACCGGTTTTCTGTAATGAATAACTTTACTAAAAGTCAATAGGGAATACAATTATGTATAACCCTCTTCAATCTGATCGAATCAAAAGAGGAAAAAAAAAGAATGACTTTACAACCAACTGTCAAAAACATGGTAAACAAGATCTCCCTAAGGACAGAACAAAATAAAGTCAACAAAATAAATTAACATTCCTTATTCAAGAAAGAAAACCTTTACTCCTCCGCTAGTTTCTAAGCATTTATACCTTCCCAACAATGATTTTCCCTTCCTAATTCACAGAAACCTACGAAACAGGGCATTATGAATTAGCGGGTTTAATCACAGTGTTGATCAGCTTCTACAGATCTGAAATTTAGGCTATAAAGCATCTAATTTCCATCTGAAAATATTCATCAGTGCTTAGGAGGAGACAAAAAAAAAATAATTCTTCCTCATCTGTATTTGCTCTCAAAGCTACTGAGCAAGATGTACTTAATAGAACCTAATAACCACTTAAGAGAATCGTCTTTACAATTAGACCTCTCAATTGAGGGGAAAAAAAAAAAAACAAAACAAATGAATTGCTTACAGTAACACCACCCTAGTAAATTATATTGATAAATCTAAACCACCTTTTAGTTCTAGAAAGTTTTATTTCAAGTTGTCTGCATTCCAAGAGTAGCCTGACAGCAAGGCAGCACAAGCTCTCATACAGATGCTCTCCCTGAGAAAATGGGCACCTGTTCTTGTGCCTATCAAACTATCACATTTTAGATTTTCATCCCTCCCCATATCAGAGCTGTCTTAATTAAGATAAAGCTTAATTCTTCCCTTAAGACTTCAAATGTAAAGGAACAACTCTTTTTTTTCCCTTTTTGGAGTCCCACACTTGATAACACTAAAAGACTATTTTCACACTCATACAATCTTGTCCACAGGAGTCAAGCCACATCTTTTCAGAAGACAGTACAAATGAGTGCTCATGCTTCTTTAGGCACTATTTGGCTTGTTTTTTCTGCTTTTTCTTAAAAGGTTCTTAGATCTTCCTGTTGGCCTCCCTTTCCCTGCAAATACCTTCCTTAAGTAGGGTGTTGTTTCTACACCTTACTGTTTTGAACAATCCAGGACCCCTCTCTTGGTTCATAGTCAACCTCAAACTTTGCGCTCAGAAGCCAGACAAAAGGCGTTTTGCCCGATGTTTCTTTTATTACAGGAACAAATATTAGAATTTTGTTGTAAGACAGGTCCCTGTAGATTTCAGAGTTTGAGGACAAGCGCACTGCTCTGTTCAGCTACAGCAACAGATGTAGAAATTGATTAAGCATATGAAATGGCTTAAAAAGATAAAACCCTCTAAACAGGCTAATTACACTTGACATGATCCAGAGATTTCTTCCATCTAAGTGCTAGATTTTTCTTCAGCTGTAATAGTGCCAGGAACTAAACTGAGCCATATAATCTTTGGGCACAAAGGAGTTGCAACCAGGTTTTCCACAATCCAGTTTCTTCCCTACGACTGAAGAGACTAAAAATATTACAGTATACAACAGACATAAAAGCAGCACTGCCTGTAGTCAGCAGCCACCAGCTTACACTAACAGAACCACTTGAAGCAAGTGTAGATCAGCATCTTCCATCAGGGAAACATCCCCAAAAAGATGCTAGCCAGTGAAAATGGAAATCATCTTTATGGCTTTTTTTATAGATGAACATGGACTCTCTTATAAAGAAAACTGTAGCCAAAAAAAAAAAAAAAAAAAAAAAAAATTATAGTACTCTTCACCAAGTTACAAGTGCAGGCATACTAAAATATTTCTAACACAGGGAAATATGAGAATAGTCAACTTGTGAAGCTGAAATTTTATTGTTCCATAAGCAATACATAAACATAGCATATTTACCAGAAATTGAAAGTCTGAGTTGTTGACACTAGCTCAAAACTTTCTTGTGCCCAATAACTCACCTTTTATTCCAACATATAGCAATAGAGTTTGGTAAGTATTAATTTCTTCATGTTAAATCAATTTCACTGATAGGGAACATTTGTTTTAGACTAAGGTAAATACACAAATTCGGAGAAGAGTTAGAAACAGAGTAAAGCATACAACAGTATGATAGATTTATGATACTTGGGTTTATAGCAGGTCATCCTCAAGTCCCTCTTTCTGTGCCAGTTGTACAAGCTTGTAAGAGATGAGCACTAGGAGCTCTTCTGAAGTATGGGGCTTCATCTGCAATACTGCAATTTAGTCACTGTAAGACATATCTCTACTACTATTCAACAGTTTGATAAATCTAGTATCAAAAGAACCTAACTATTCTATCCAGTCAACATTAAAGCAAGGAGTTCTTGTGTACTACAGAAAGAGACTGAATTTTGTATGTGACAAATACCACAATTGGCTCATCTTGTCTCCTTTATACTTTTTGGTCACCTCACCTGTCAGATCCAATGCATTTCTGGTAATTGCTTAAACCTTTCTGAAATTTCTGTCCAGGTAGAAGTCATTACTGCACTCAGTGCCACATCCAATTTGTTCAGTTCTTCTTAATGCATCATTTAAATATCACTTATGTAATCTTAACAGAAAACTGATAAATCTTGATGGTATTTCATGAAGTAGCTTGTGTCCCTATCTGCATATGGGATACTAGTTTAGAAATTACTTCCTTTATTATGCAGTAACAGGAAGAAGAAAAAAAAAAAAACAGTTGAACTGCTGTCAAACCCATTAAAAAGCAGATAGACTATTTTACTCATATATTAAAAATAATTTACTTCCCAAAATAATGTACAATTAGAAGCAGTTCCTGCTATTTTGAACACAGAGCTGGAAAGTCTTTGAAGAAAAACTATTAAGTCTGAATCACATTGCACTGAAAACAATATGCTGAAATGCTTTAAACTTCTGATGTTCAGCAAAACTGCTTGTAACTATGAATTTTTATTTATGTGCACTAGGTAGGCTGTCAGCTGCAAAGAGGAGTCGTGGTTTACTTTCTCCTGCCACCTCCACCACCCGCAAGCATGGTGGCCACCCGAATGAAGATGTTCAGTGTATCTGTGTAGATACCCATGCACCTAGGACACAGGAAATCAAAGTTAATATTGTTGAACAGAAATAGTATTATTTGGTGTTTCACACCATTATATTTCATTTTTAAAAGCCTTCATGAAGCATCTGTAACAAAACCCAACTATGACTGTCCTCAATGCTTGGTAAAACCCTGTATTTTTGTTCTACCATCTCTGCCAAAAGGAACTATTTACAGAAGTATTAAACTTATATTAATATATAATGTATTATATTAATATTATATAT